>NC_137055.1:26325995-26351477 GCF_032717465.1 Coenobita brevimanus
CCATGAATTTTGACTAGACTTTGTTATGATGCATAAATTATCTAGGATATTAAAGATATAATATCTCTTCCAAATTGTTATTGAACCGTTAAAAATATTACTGGTCTTATTACTTCAATAACCAATAGTTTCATTGAATCATAAAACATTCTTATATTCCTGGTAAGATGACCATGGTTATCGGGCTGATAGATAAGCACATATTTTCCACACATTTTCCTTCTTCTTGAGTATCACAGTACATTTGATGTTCATTGTTGCACTTTTATTTTAGGATTAACCGTTGCAGTTCCTTTCTCAATGTATGTTTATTATATGAAAAGTTTTGGAAGGCTTTATAATAAATATTGCAATTGCTAATGCTGGCGTTTGTCATATTTTTCTGATATCATTAGTTACATTTTAGTCCTAACAAATATAAATTGTATTCCATAAATACCATTGGAGTTATCCAGTTTCAAGTATCACTTTTTTTTTTACCCCAGAGATAACAGAAGTATGGTTTGCTTTGCAAGAGGATCATCAGCCTCTTCGACGTGAAAGAAGGTTCCGAGACCCACTTGACCCGCTTGATGTTAGCAATGACCACCTACTGCGCTACTATAGATTTCCAAGAAATGAGATCTTGCGCCTCTGCCGAGAACTGGAACCACAGTTTGGGTGAGGACAAGAAGATCTCATGCAATTCCAGTTCACGCCCAGATATTGATTGCACTCGATTTTTTGCAAGTGGAAGTTTTCAAAGTGTTGTGGGTGACTCAGCTGGAATGAGCCATTCAAGTGTGAGCAGGGTAATAACAAAAGTGACAGAAGTCCTCTTTCGGAAGGCAGTGACAGATAATAAAATGCCCACTGGTGAAGCCATGTTGCAGACAAAATAGAAATATTTTGCTATTAGCAATTACCCAGATATTACTGGTGACATTGATGGTACCCACATACCAATAAATGCACCTGCACATCAAGAAGACTTATATATTAATAGGAAGCACTTCCAGTCTTTGAACATTCAGGCTGTGTGTGACAGCAGCATGAAAACCATAAGTTCCACAGCTAAGTTCCCTGGGAGCACACATGATGCCTTCATTTTGCGTCTTTGCCTGCTGGGGAGACTTGAGGCTGGAGTATATGGAGACTTATGTTTAGCTGGTTAGTTTTGTATGTCATACATAAAGTTAATTTTTCCATGTAACGAGAGTGAATGTAGCGATGTGAATGAAGGGGCTATGTTTCATAGTTGACAAATTTTACAGCACAAGCAGGAATTAGTGGTAGAGGTACAGAGTAATAGTTGGAGAACAATAGCGTGCCTTTTTTATTTCAGTACAAATAAAAACTATAGATAAAAGCTATAGATAGATAGACGAAAAAAACGTCTTCAGATGTTTAGTAGACATTCTGTGGGATGAGTGCTGTAGAGAATAGAATTTAAGTGATCAGAAATCTGTTACAATTAGGATAATTCCCATTAAGTGATAAAGAAAAAAAATAACTTATACCTTCCTTATTTACAGGGGACAATGGCTACCCTCTTGAGCTGTACCTCATGACTCTTTCGGTATCCCAAATACTGTACAAAAACAACGTTATAATACAAGTCATGCGCGTGCTCGAGTTCTGGTAGAACAAACCTTTGGCATCCTTAAATCATGGTTTCAGTGTCAGCACAAGTCTGGAGGAGCACTGCAATATGAACCAGTGAAATGTGGTAAAATAACTGCAACATCCATATTACTCCACAAGTACTGCCTAAGATGTAACATCCCCTTTAATGAAGACATCGAGCCTGAAGAGGAAGTGGCAGTACCTCCAGCTGGGCCAGACATAAGACTCGTTCCAGGATATATGTGAGAATGCAGGGTATGGTAGACAACTTCTTCACCTAACCTCAGTTTGTCTCTGCATACAGTAATTTGTATTCATCATAACTTTAGGACTTGTAAAGCTTAAATTACTTCCGCTAAGTGTATACTACTATTATTTCGTTGGTAATTTTCAGTGGTAATTCTTATATAACATCATAAGTACCAACAGAACCTTTATTAAAATGAAATGCCCCCAAATGTCCCAGATGTATTCTTATGTTCTGTTCTTATTTACAGAGGTTAAGTATAAAATATTCTGTCGGGAATTTCAATATGGTCCATGTTTTTTACCCAGTTTCCAGCCTTTGAATTGCAGATTAAATATTTGTCTCTCATATATTGTGAGCATTATCCTATTATAACCCACCATTTAATTTCATCTTAATAAGAAAACGAATTGAATCTCCTAATAATTTGAGTATTACTGTAATCTTACTCCATGGAAGTAGGGAATGGTACTTGATAGAATTAATAACCTCACCTAGAGCTTCTAGCATATCTTCTCCCTTAAGTATTGTACATACTATTTTTTAACCCCTTAACCGCGGAGCATCACTTTCGTGATGCTCGGGCACAATGGATCATACCGCGGGGCGTCATTTTTGTGATTCTGTGTTATTTTGAATTCGTCTGGGCTTTTAAGTGGTGACTTGTATCATCTATCAGTACTGCCAGTGTCCAACAATAGTCAGCGCTGCTAATGTCATCTGTACTCCCGTCCATTATTGACATTTTAGCCATTTTTCCCCATTCTTGACTCCCATCCCTACCTCCCCTCCATTACCCTCTCCTCTCGCCTGCCTGGGTGCGCCGCACAGCGCAAATCTTGCCCGGATTTTTCCACTGATTTCGTCCATTGAAATGAGCCCTATGCCCTAGTCATATACAAAATAATATATATAAAAATGAAAAAAGGAAATTGATAGTGCCATACACCTGGAATTTGCTAATTATCACCTGGTAACACCCCACGTGCACTCGTTCGCTAATTTTCCCTGCTTATTTCCACTTGAAATATGCCGTATGACCTATTCTCATAATAAAAAAATATCTATAAGAAAGGAAGGGAGAAGCCTTAGTGATATTTACATTCACCTGGAACTACCTAATTTATTATGTATTGTCTAGATTTCCTGCCTGTCATTTCATAGCATGTAAATTAGCAGCTGTCACCACACAGACATTGTCAACCCATGCCTGCCTATGTAAGCCATGTCATTCAGTTTAGTGTCGTCTTTCGAGGTGAAACCATATCGGATTCGCACCCCTCCATTTCCGCCACTTCTGAGTCCATTGCAAAGGGCCCTGTGACCCTACCCCTACTAAACCTTATGTGGGAAGGGGTAAGGGACTAAGTGACTGCTGTGGAACATGAACTGGCTGATTTATCGATAATACTGATGGGTAGTGACTTTGATCTTTTGGGTGAAGCATGTGATGAGCCTGGAGAGGAAATGGTGACAGAAACTGCCAGTACGAGTGCTTCAGTGTCCCAAGTTTGTCATGGCTCCAAGGAAAAGGAGCCCTTAGTGCAGCAAGGGAAGGAATTTGTGAAGGGAGTGAAGAGGAGGCAGGTTAGCCCCGGAACAATGGCCCCGCTTGACCCAGCACGCCATGAGTCCCGAGGTGAATCACCTCCCCGCCCTCCCAGCCCAACTTCACTAATATCTTCCACCTCTTCAGATGAAATTTCTCCTGAGTCTTCGTTGTTGGAGTCTCCACCAACACCTACAGTGCTCTTCCAGCCCTACTTCACTAATATCTTCCACCTCTTCAGCCGAAATTTCTCCTGAGTCTTCGTCGTCGGAGTCTCCACCAGCACCTACAGTGAGGGCAGGCCATAGGGGACGAGGTAAATCCCTTACTCGTCATAAAACTAGACTAACTTCTAGAGTAAGGGCTGCTAGTGGTACACGGCAACCTAGGGTCAGTTGGAGTGACCTTGAAACGGCCCAGTTGGCCTCAAAGCCACCGTCACCCACCCTCACCCAGCCTACACCACCACAAGAGGGAACCCTGGACGCCTTCGTGTGGACAGAAGGTTCCGATTTCGTCCCGAAACAACTCCACTTCGACGAGAGTTCCTCTGGGATACAGCCTGCCTTCACTCTTGACGAGGATGCTGAGTGTGTGGACTACCTTTTGGTCTTCCTTGATGACGAAGTCATGCAGCACATATGTGATGAGACCAACAGGTACGAGTCATAATGTGCTGCAAGTGGTGCAGGTGCAGCGAAAATCCAACAGTGGACCATGCTTGGAGTGCAGGAACTGTATGTGTTCTTTCCCCTCATGCTTCTCAAGCCCCATTCAAGGAAGCATGAGTTGGAAGATTACTGGTCCATTATCCCTTTACTACCCTCATCCACCTTCAATAAGTACATGGCTTCCGTAACATCATGGGAAACCTGCATTTCACCAACAACAATATACCTTCCCAGACCGACCCAGTCTGGAAGATCCGGGAGATTCTGAACAGAATGAAAGATAAATTTATGTCATTCTTCCACCCATTTCAGAAGGTTGTCATAAATGAATCCTTGGTTCTGTTCAAAGGACGTCTGAGGTTCATACAGTACATTCCAAGCAAATGTCATAGGTTTGGAATCAAGTTCTTGTGACTATAAAGCGGGATACATCCTTGACTTTGTCATCTATTCAGCCAGCACTGTCGATCTGGAGAAAACACACCCCTTGGCTTCTCAGGCTGTGTAATGAAAGTGCTGCTTGAATGGTATTTTGGTGGGAATCACGTGCTGTACAGTATACTGACAACTATTATACAGCACCAAAACTTCCTAAATACCTTTCAGAGCACGGCATCAGCTCCTGCAGCACTGTCAAGAGTAATCGTGCCAAATTCCCAAAATTCCCCGAGGCAGGAAATTCGCAGCGAGGAGACGTGCACCTACGCAAGTCTAAGAAGACGCTGGCAATGCGGTGGCATGACAGGAGGGTCGTGCATATGCTCACCACCGTACACAAGGGGGAACTGAAAGACAGTGGGAAGGTCGACCGCAGGACAGGCGAGCCTGTTATGAAACCTGATGCTGTCATCGACTACAGTATCGACATGCGGATGATGGACCAGTCCGACATGATGATTGGAGAGATCGACTGCCTCAGGAAGAATACTAGGTGGTACAGGAAAGTGTTTCTGCATCTCACTGACATGACGATGCTGGACGCCTTCTTCCTGTACAAGATGAAGGTAAAGCCACCCAAGTCCTTCTCCCTGAGGTTGTTTGCCAGGACTTGTATTCAGCAGCTGCTTGAGAGGTATGGTAGGGTGACAGCAACAGCTCCAAGGCGCCATGCTGTTAAACTTCCTGATAGACTTGAGCAGAAGTCATACATGGATCAACACAGACTGGTGCAAATGCCTGCCACAACGAAGAGGAAGGCTGCGATCCGCAGGTGCCAGGTGCGTGCACATACCACCAGACGCACACCTGAGCACAAACGCATATCTTGGCTGTGCACTGAGTGCCAGGTCCTCTCTGTGTAACCTGCTTTTTTGATTACCACAGCCTGATGCATTTCTAAAACGGTGCAAGTGGAAATGTAAATAATGCATAAATAGTAAGTGAAAGCAATGGATGTAAATATGATTGAACAGTGGAAAATAGTTTTATAAGTTACTGCAAGGGACAGTGCATAACATAGTGTAAATAAAATAGAAATGTAAATAATGTAAATACAGTAGAAAATGTAAATAGAAATGTAAATAATTAGTAATATAAGAATGAGTACAAATACTTGGAGTAATGAAGTGAAAGTGAAAGCTTCACTCTTACATAGTTTACTGAACAAGAAAGTGAATGACTGGAGTGAAAATAAACTACTATTACTGAAGGAAACTTATGGATAAATACTGTAGATTAATATAAGTGTAATAAAGTACTAGGAATATAAAGTGTGGGTGTGTTCACGAATAATAAAGGACAGAATATCAGCGGGGAATGAGTGTGGGTGGGAAGCTTGTACGCGCTCGTAGTTTACATTGCTTTCACAGTGTTTTTTTTTTTTGGAGTATGGATTCAAAACTACTTGAAATTCATAGAATAGTGTTTCTTGTGATAATATCAGGTTGTGGTAATCATATTATGGGGTGTCGGGAAGTGCAAAGTGGAGACTTCATTGCCAAATTTCAGAAGTCTCCACAAGCCCTACGGTAGTCGACGAAAGCTCAACAAACATCCCAGGAGAAATTTGAAGGTATGTGCCATAAGCATATGTAATTATAATATTCTAGGACTAATAACTGATTTTTGGCAAATATTTTTATAAAGTCAGTCGGAGCGCGATTATCTCCATGGGACGTGCAGGGACCGCTTCTGACATCCCCGCGGTTAAGGGGGATAGTGTAATACATTAACAAGCATTATATACTTGTAGTATTGTTTATCATCATCATCTGGACCTCCTTACCCACCCAAGGGCAGGGTGAGGAGTAGCAATGTCCAGAAAGCACAAACTTGCCCAATCCAAATGGGCCATAGTCCCATTCACTCATCATTCAAGCCCCCAGAATCCTGGCTCTACCAGATATGCCAAAAACATTCACCACATTCTGAAGCTTCACACAAACGTATTCGATTGAGTCAATGCAGACGCTGCCTTGCTCACAAGGGGTGCCAAAATCCCTGATCATGCACTTCTCACAACATTCATCGAGCCAGCTCGATCTCTTGTCAGTTCCCTAGCCTCACCGACTTCCAAACCTCTCTTCCTCAAACACTCATCCAACATATCTCTCCACTTTCTCCTTGGCCTACCTCGCTTCCTCCCTCCTTAAAATTCGCTCGGGTATACCTTTTTCACCACTCTATTGTTATCCATTCTTTCCACATGACCATACCATCTCAGGACACTCTCTTCGATTCTGGTGTCCTTCGACTTCCTCACTCCACACCTTTCACGAATCACATTATTTCGTATCCTATCCACCCTCTGTACTCCGCATACATTCCTCAGCAGTCCCATCTCCACTACACTTACTCTTGACTTTTCATTTTCATGCCACACCATAGTCTCACACCCATATGTTAGAGTTGGCATTAACACTCCCTCATTTAAGACTCGTGCAGCTGCAACACTCAAACCTCTGATTCTTATCAAGGCTTTCATTGCACCAGCTACTTTTCTTTCTTGTGTCACTCTACTTTCAACTTCTTTTGCACATTTTCCTCTCTTTTCTATCACTGTACCCAATTCCAGTCTCTCTCCATTCACTGTGACATCACACTGGGAGTCATCTTCTCTCTCAATAATCATGACTTTTCTCTACATTTGCTCTAAAGGCATGACGCTCACAGACATCAGCACAATTCTGCACTAGCCTATCAAGTTCTTGTCCGGTACTTGCAAGCATTGCTGCATCATCAGCATACAACAAATTGAGATATTCCATCTATCACCATTCATTACCATCGCCATCCCTCTCTTCATTACTCATGTTTTTATTTTTCTCATTACCCCATCTATATATACTGTAAATTGAACAACACACAACCTTGTCGCACGCCCACACTGATCGTGAACCATTCACTTAGATGCCCATTAACTCTTACACATGCTTCGCTACCATCATAAAAACTCTTGACAGCACCTAGCAGCTTACCATCTACACCATACATGCGCAAAACTTTCCACAATCCCTCTCTGTCTACTTTGTTGTATGCTTTTTCTAGATCCATGAATGCCATAAACACCTTATGGTCATTCTCACAAGTCTTCTCTGCTATCTGTCTCACTGCAAATACTTGATCCACACATCTTCTGCCACTCCTAAAGCCAGCCTGTCCATCACTCACTAGGACTTCTGATATCTCTCTTACTTTCTGAATGATAATTCTTCCATATTATCCTCCCCTTTCCCAAGCTGGTAGAGACCATTCCAAAGTCTCAAACTATCGCCCTATCACTTTAACATCATGTGTGTGCAAGCTGTTCGAAAAGATGGTCAATGTCAGACTTATGTGGTTTCTGGAGAAGTGTTGCTTTCTCTCTCCGTTGCAGAGTGGTTTCTGTACCTTACGGTGCACTTCAGACGACCTTATCAGGCTTGAGGTGTCAATCTATGAAGCCTTTGCCTCCAAGCAACATTTTGTGGCTGTGTTTTTTGACCTTGAGAAAGCTTATGACACTGCCTGGCGTCATGGCATCCTCCAACAACTTCATGCCTTTGGTTTACATGGTCGCCTGCCTGTGTTTCTTGGAGACTTCTTGACTGATCGTGTATTTCGGGTCCGTGTGGGTTCTACCCTCTCTGTCCCACTGTGCCAGGAGGAAGGTGTCCCACAGGGGAATGTTTTAAGTGTTTCCATCTTGCAGTGGCCATCAGTGGTATCATTGACACTGTGCCTGCTGGGGTATCCTCATCCCTTTATGTGGATGACTTAGCTATATGGTTTTCTGGCTCCCGCATGTCTGCTATTGAGCAGCGTATGCAATTTGCATTGGACAAGATTTCTGCCTGGGCCACTTCCAAGGGTTTTCGGTTTTCCCCTTCTAAGACTGTGGCTATGCACTTCTGTAGGATGAGAGGGGTACACCCGGACCCTGATCTCCAGCTTTGTGGCAGGAGACTCCGTTGTGTGACAGAGACAAAATTCTTGGGCCTGATGTTTGATTGTTGTTTGACATGGGTCTCACACTTGGCAGGTCTTAAAACATCATGTATGAAGGCTCTCAATCTATTGAGGGTTCAGTCCCATACCTCTTGGGGTGCTGATCGGAGGACGCTCTTGCATTTGTTTCAGGTATTTGTAACCTCTAAGCTGTCATATGGCTGTGAGATATACTCCTCTGCCACAGAATCAAGACTAAAAACTCTAGATGCTGTCTATCATGCTGGTCTTCGCCTTGCAACTGGGGCTTTTTGGTCCTCTCCAATTTCCAGCTTATTGGTGGAAGATGGTGTGCCTCCCTTAGATCTACTGCGTCAGTCCGTTGCAGGAAGGTGCTGGCTCCAGATTCGTCGTCTTCCAGACTCACTTGTCGTGTGTGACGAAACAATCTTGTCCTTTGTGTTATAGTAGACACCCTCGCATGCCTCGTCTGTTTGGCTATAGAGTTCAGGATATAATGGAGGGGTTTGGTTTGTCGGCAGTACTTGTCAGTCCTGTTCGGATCCTGAGGGTTGCGCCTTGGATATTACCCAGGGTAACTTTCTGCAGGCCTTTTGCTGGCTCAAAGGATTTTGTCGCTCCTCAGTGTCTTTTAATGTAATTTTTAAAACATGCTTCTAGTCATGGTGGTTCTGTGCCTGTGTATACTGATGGCTCTAAATCCTCATCAGGTGTTGGTTTTGGAGTGATATTTCCCAATTTTAGCCGTGGAGGTAGTCTTCCTTTGGTTGCCTCAGTTTTTACTCCAGAGTTGTCAGCCATCATTTTAGCCTTGAAGTTGGTGTTTGTTCACCCTGACAATTATTTTACTATTTTTAGCGACTCTCAAGGGGCGCTTTTGGCCCTGGACTCTTTTAACTCTTCCCATCCCTTAGTTTTAGCTATTTTGGAGTGGCTGTTCCTCATTCATTGTCGGAGGAAGAGAATGGATTTTTGCTGGGTTCCCGCACATGTTAGTGTGGTGGGCAATGAGACGGCGGATGCATTGGCCAAGGCTGTGGCTGCTTAACCCTTTAACTGCGGGCTTGATTTGTTTTTTTCTTGCGGCACCTGCGGGCATATTCGCGCTCCAAAAGACTCTCTAAAAATATTTGCCAAATATCAGTTATTAGTCCTAGAATATTAAAATCACATATGCTTATGGCACAGACATTCAGCTTTCTCCTGGGGTGTTTGTTGAGCCTTCGTCGAGTACCGTAGGACTTTTGGAGACCTCTGAAGTTGGGTAACGAAGTCTCCACTTTACTCTTCCCGACAACCCGTAATATGATTACCACAGCCAGATATTATCACTAGAAACACTATTCTATGATTCTCAAATAGTTTGGAATCCATATTCCAAAAAAAAAAAAAACCCACTGTGAAAGCAATGAAAATTATGAGGGCGTATGACCTTCCCACTTGCGCTAGTTCGCCGCTGGTGTTCTCATTTATTAATCATAAAAACACTCACAGTTTATATTTCTATTACTATATAACACTTATATATATCTACAGTCTTTATCCATAAGTTTCCTTCAGCGATAGTAGTTTATTGTCACTGTAGGCATTCAATTTCTTTCAGTAAAATACGTAGCATTCACTTTCTCGTCCTGTATACTAGCATTGAGAGTGAATGTCACTTTCACCTTCATTCTCATAACTCATAGTATTCATACATGCTAGAGTGAAACTTTCACTTTCATTACTCCTAGTATATATACTCGTAATTCTTATAATACTACTCATTTACATTTCTATTTTCGTTCTCTATTTTATTTACATTATATACATTTCTATTTTATTTACACTGTGTTATGCACTGTCACTTGAAGTAACTTATAAAATTATTTTCCACTGTTCACTTATATTTACATTCATTGCATTCACTTGCTGTTTACACATTGTTTACACATTATTTACAATTCCACTTGCACTGTTTTACTCAACAGAAAGATCGTAGTCACTCTCTTTCAATTGTCAGCCCTTTACTTCTTTCCATACGAGGTTTAGTAGGGGGTAAAGGTCACAGGGCCCTTTGCATGGGGGTAAAAAGTGGCGGAAGTTAGCAGGAGCAAACAGACGTACCTTCACCTTGGAAGAAGACAGTGAACTGATAGGGGTGGGCCTGGGTGGCCTACCTAGGAAAATGCATTACTGCCAACGTCAGCCTCTTGACAGCTGCTAATATGTACCAGTGAAATGATTGGCAGGAAATCTAGACAATACATTATAAATTTGGTAGTTCCAGGTGAATGTAAATATCATTTAGGCTTCTCCCTTCCTTCCTTATATATATTTTTAGTACGAGAATAGATTATACTGCATATTTCAAGGGGAAATAAACAGCGAAAATTAGTGAATGAGGGCACGTGAGGTGTTGTCAGGTGATATTTAGCCAATTCCAGGTGTATGGCAATCTCACTTACCTTATTTCTTTTTGGTATATATTATTTGGTATAAGAATAGGGCATAGGGCTTATTTCAATGGATGAAATCAGTAGAAAATTCCAGGGAAGATTTACTTAGCGTAGCACGGCCGGGCAGGCGAGAGGAGAGGGTAATGGAGGGAAGGTAGGGATGGGAGTCAAGAACGGGGAGAAATGGCTAAATTGTCAACAATGGATGGGAGTACAGATGAGATCAGGAGTGCTGACTAGTGTTGGACATTGGCAGTACTGATAGATGATACAAGTTACCACTTGAAAGCCCGGGCGAATTCAAAATAACACAGAATCGCAAAAGTGACGCCCTGCGATATGATTCCTTGCTCCCAAGCGTCATGAAAGTGACGCCTTGCGGTTAAGGGGTTAACAGCCCCCAGCAGAATATTCACTTCCTTCATCTGATCTAACACCTTATTTGCGGGACAGAATTCATGTGTATTGGCAGAGACACTGGAATGGTGTTGCTCATAATAAGCTGAAAGAGATCTTTCAGAGAGTGGTTGTGCCTAGGGCTCTCCCTTCCATGCCTTGGCAATTGGAGGTAGCTCTTGCTAGGCTTTGCATTGGGCACTCTCGGCTTACACATGGGTTCCTGATGAGTGATGAGACTCAACCATATTGTGATGATTGCTTTGTTCCCCTTACTGTCTGTCACTTGCTGGTCGAGTGTCCAAGTTTGGGGGACCTGCGTCAGAGATTCCTCCATAGGCATAGAGGGGTAGATGGTGCCTACTGTCTCTCCTCAATGCTTGGTGGAGACCATAGCGATTTTACTGATGTTTTTGGTTTTCTTCAGGAGGCTGGCCTCCTTCCACTTTTATAAGTACTTGTTTTTTCTTTTAACTATTCTTTTATTATTTTCAGTGTTTTATTTCTAGTAAAAGTTATTAACTTTATTTCAATTATGCACTATTTATTTGCCGCGTGTTTTAGCTTGTTGTCTGGCGGCATATGACAGCAGTTGCGCCACCAGTTTCTACTAAAATCAGTCAATCAATCAATCAATTCATCCTCATGTAACATTTTCACTCTCCTTGTATTACTACTTCCTTTTGTCATCCCTTCTTCTATTTCTCCACTGGTGAGAGAGGATAGTGTTTGGAAACTCCCTGTACTGTTGTTTGCAGATGATACTGTGTTGTTGAGTGAAGACGAAGGGGAGCTGCAAGGCTTGGTGGATGAGTTTGAGAGAGTGTGTAAGAAACGGAATCTAAAGGTGAATGTAGGGAAGAGTAAAGTGATGGTCTTTGAGAGAGGTGAAGTCAGTGAATGTACAGCGAGGTTGGATGGTGAGGAATTGGAAAATGTGAGTACGTTTAAGTACTTGGGTAGTGTGATGAGTAAGGATGGAGGTTTGGAGGGTGAAGTGCTTGAAAGGGTACAGCAGGGAAGAAAGGTTGCTGGTTCTTTGAAAGCAGTGATAAGAAACAGGGAAGTGAGCATGGAAGTGAAAAAGTTACTACATGATAGTATTGTGGTACCAACTCTAACGTACGGAAGTGAAGCTTGGACGTTGTTGGAAGGACACAAGTCAAGAGTGAGAGCCGTGGAAATGAGTTATTTAAGAGGAGCCTGTGGAGTCACATGGAGAGACAGGCTGACGAATGAGGATATAAAGGAGCGTTGTGGTGTTGATGTGGATGTGATAGGAAGCGTTATGAGGAACACACTGAGGTGGTTTGGCCATGTGGAGAGGATGGAGGGTGAAAGACTGACGAAGAGAGTGTATGTGAGTGAGGTGGAGGGGGAAAGAGGGAGGGGGAGGCCGAGGATGAGATGGAGAGATGGGGTGGAGAGGTATATGAGAGAGGGGGGTGTGAGTTGGGAGCAGGGGAGTGAAATGGTGGGGGACAGGGCGACTTGGAGGCGATTTGTTTGTGGCCACCCCAAACGGGATTGAGGCGTCTGGCAATAGATAGATGGATAGAGGTATTTGCCCTCTTAGTGTGACTGGAAATATCTGTATCTATATCTATATCTATCTATCCATCTCTCTATCTTTCTCTCTCTCTCTCTATCTATCTATCTATATTTCCAATCCTCTGGTACTCTACCTTCCTCCCAGGCCAATCTGCACATCTTCCACATCCATTCTACTACTATCTCTCCCCCATGCTTCAGCACAGATTTCTTCTGTGAATGTCTTGCACACACCTTCCACGTCCCCCATCTGCTCCAATCTATATTTACCCAATCGTTCCTCCACTTCCCTCTTATATTCTGCATTTTTTCCATCCTTTTGTAACATATTCACTATCCCTGTATGACTACTTCCTTTTGTCATCCCCTTCTTCTATTTCTCCACTTTATTTGGTAACGATAAAGGTATTTGCCTTCTTAGTGTGACTAGAAATATCTATCTATCTATCTATCTATCTATCTATATATATATATATATATATTATGTGCTCGACTCTGGGCATAGGCGTCACAACCTGCTCCCAAGGTCCAGTAGTCCTTCTACATATAATACACCTCTACATGTCACCACTTTGGCGCTAACACCCACCATCCCTATTGAATACATGCTAGGGCTGTCTCATACAGGACTGGTGTGTTGGTATTAGCGGGGGTATTTTTACAACATGTCGGGGGGTCTTCTGGTAGATCGGTAAAGTCTGCTTTACATGAAATTAAAATCCTTAAACTGTTCCCTGCCCCAACGGGGATTTGAACCTGGGTCCGGTAGTTCCGCAGGCCACCACTCTACCGATTGAGCTACTGCTGGTAGAATACTCCTTGATAGGGTTAGACATATAACAGAGGAGCTAGTTGGAGAAGAACAAAGGGGGTTTAGGAAGGGAAAAGGGTGTGTAGATCAGATATTTGTTCTAAGATGTTTCGTGGAGAAGTATCTAGAGAAGGGAAAGAAAGTGTATGCTGCCTTCATGGAATTGGAGAAAGCTTATGACAGAATAGATAGGCAAGATATGTGGAAGGTTTTAAGAATATATGGAGTGAGGGAAATTGTTGAGTGCTGTGGAGAGTATATACAAAGGAGCTAGGGCTACGGTGCGAGTGGATTGTGAGCTGAGTGAGTTCTTTGATCTCAGTGTTGGACTGAAACAGGGTTGTGTGATGTCTTCATGGCTGTTTAATATATACATGGATGGAGTTGGAAAAGGAGGTGCAAGGTAGGGCAGTGGATGTGGGGGTGGCTCTAATGAATGAGGGTGAGATGTGAAAGACTCCGGTGTTGCTGTTTGCTGGTGATGCAATATTGTTGAGTGAAGACGAATGGGAGTTGCAAGGTTTGGTGAATGGATTTGAGACAGTGTGTAGGAGGAGGAATCTGAAAGTTAATGTAAATAAGAGTAAAGTTATGGTGTTTGAGAGAAATGAAGTCACAGAATGCACAGTGAGGTTGGATGGTGAGGATATGGAGAATGTGAGTGCATTCAAGTACTTGGGTAGTGTGATGAGTAAGAATGGAACTTTTGGGGATGAAGTGTTTGAAAGGGTACAGCAGGGAAGGAAGGTTGCTGGTTCATTGAAAGCAGTGATGAGAAATAGGGAGATGAGTATGGAAGTTAAAAAGTCACTGCATGATGGTATTGTGATCCTTACCCTGACGTATGGAAACGAGGCATGAACCTTGCTAGAGGGGAACAAGTCAAGAGTGAGAGCAGTGGAAATGAGTTACTTGATAGCAGCATGTGGAGTGACATGGAGGGACAGGTTGACGAATGAAGAAGTGAAGGAACGTTGTGGGGTGGATGTGGATGTGGTTGAGAAGATTAGGAGAAATACACTGAGGTGATTTCGACATGTGGAGAGAATGGAGAACGAAAGAACGACAAAGAGGGTGGATGTAGGTGAGGTGGAGGGAGGGAGAGGGTAGGGAAGACAGAGGATGAGGTGGAGGAATGGAGTTGAGAGGTATATAAGGGAGGAGGAGTAAGTTAGGGGGAAGGTAGTCAAATGGTGGGTGACAGAGCGACTTGGAGGCGTGTTGTCTGCGGCCATCCTTTGCAGGATTAGGGTGTCGGGCTATAGATAGATAGATAGATTTAGACTTTAATTCTTACCGCCATCAAGTGGTGGTCCGAAAGTCCACTCCTCCAGCCTCTACATACTCTTGCATCCATTACACACGTTCTCATCCTTTCATCCACACGCACATAATCAATCATTGCCTTCTGTTCATTCAGTTCACCACCCACCCTTCCCATCACTCGCCATGTATACCTGTGGATCATTTTGTACCTGAGAAGGGTATTAGCTATCACCAACCTCCTACCGGCACAAGTGTCCACTAAAGCACTGCCATTCTCATCCTTCTCTGCAGGCACACCCCACTCACCAACTACTCCATCCACTTTCCCATATATATATATATATATATATATATATATATATATATATATATATATATATATATATATATATATATATATATATATATATCGTCAGCCGTTTGAGTGTCCACTGCAGGACCGGCCTATCCCGATCGAAGCGGGGACGATGCAGCCAATGCATCTCTACCAAGTGGCTTAGGCTGTCTGGTTGAGACTGTATGTAGGGTGAGAAGTGCTTGTAAGTGTAACTGTTGTGTTGGAGTGGCTTTGGATGTGTGTGTAGTCTGTGAACCAAGTGTAATTGGCCCGCTCAAGCCGATTGGGTGCAAACATACTTTACGGTATGTGACACTGATCCATCCACAGCACCCCTTGTGTCCACCAATGCAGTACGTGGCATGAATAATGATCCCAAAGTTTATTACCCTGGCTCATATATATATATATATATATATATATATATGTAATATATATATATATATATATATATATGTAGCCTCTGCGGTACAGTGGTAAAGTGTGCGTTTTCGTACACTGAAGAACGACGGTTCCTGCTCCGCCAGGGTAATAAACTTTGGAAGCGTTCTCCAGGCCACGTACTGCATTGGCAAACACAAGGGATGCCGTGGTTGAGCCAGTGTCGCATAGTGTAAAGTATGTTTGCACCCAGTCAGCTTGCGCGGGCCGATTACACTTGGTTCACAGACTACACACACATCCAAAGCCATTCCAACACAACAATTACACTTACAAGCACTTATCACCCTACATACAATCTCTGCCAGACAGCCTAAACCACTTGGTAGAGATACATTGGGTGTATCGTCCCCACTTCAGTCGGGATAGGCCGGTCCTGCTGTGGACACTCAAACGGCTGACGAGATCACACACACACACACACACATATATATATATATATATATATATATATATATATATATATATATATATATATATATATATATATATATATATATATATATGTGCTGGTAAATTTTGCTGAAATGTTTAACATGAAAGTAATGAACACATTCTTCCACAAAAGAATAGGGAGAAAGTGGACCTGGAGAAGCCCAAATGGAGAAACAAAGAATGAAATCGACTTCATTATAGCAGATAAGAATAACACGATCACAAATGTCACAGTTATCAACAAAATAAATATACGTAGGAACCATAGAATGGTGCGTTGCACAGCCAGATTCAATTTCAGAAGTGAAAGAAAGAAGATAAAAAGATATGCCCAATAATAGCAAACCAAAATAAAGCAGCCTTTCAGTTGGAAATAAGGAACAGATTTCAAGCTCTACAGTAATGCTGAGTGTGACATTGATGAGCTGAATGACAGACTAACAAAAGTGCTTAGAGCACTAGCGGAGGTAGTAGGAAAACCTACTACAACCAAAGCCAAGAAATATTCAGAAAAGACACTCGAGCTTATGAAAAAAACGAAAGGAAATGAAAGTAAAAACAAAGAAAGACGAAATAGAACGAGCGGAATTAAATAAGCTTATCAACAAAAGACAAGGAGAAGAAAAAAAAAAAGAGAAACATGGATCAGATCAAAGAAACCATCAAAAATGGAAAGTCTGAAACAGGTCCGAAGTAAAATGGCACTAGGAAAGCAACAAATGACACTGAAGGAAAGGTACGGTGAAATCATTAAATGCAGAGATAAGATGGTGAAGAGAGTTGAAGAATTTTACAAAGAACTGTATGCATCAAAGACAGTAGTACTTATAGCTAACTTTTCAGTTACACAAGTGAAATACCTGAGGTAACACCCGACGAAGTATATATTTGTCTTAAAATATGAAAAGAGGGAAGGCTCCAGGAGAAGATGGAATAGTAGCAGCTTTACTGTTGGATGCAGGACTAGAAGTACAAAATAAGCTTGCTCATTTATTTACCCACTGTATAAAACAGAAGAAAATTCCCAAAACATGGTGTAATGCAATAGTTATTTTACTCTACAAAAAAGGTGACTCAAAAGATCTTAGTAACTATCTACCCATTAGCTTATTATCAGTCATTTACAAACTCTAAGTCCATATGAACAGAATGACAACAATTTTGGGGGAAAACCAACCTCGAGAACAGGCAGGATTCCGAAGCGGGTATTCGACCTCTGATCATCTACAGACAATGAATCAGCTAATTGAGAAGACTACAGATTATAATAAACCACTGTGCTTAGGTTTTGTTGATTACGAAAAGGCTTTTGATTGAGTGGGGCACATAGCAATTATAAATTCATTGCGAGAACAAGGAGTGAATGAGAACATTGTAAAACTGCTCGAAAACATATATAAGAAGGGAACTGCTACAGTTAAAGTACATAAGGGCTCGGAAAATATTAAGACTGAGAAGGGCGTGCGTCAGGGCGATACAATTTCACCAAAATTATTTACAGCATGCCCAGAAAGTATTTTCAGAAAGCTAGACTGGGAAAACATTTGAGTGAACATAGATGGAGAAAAGCTAAACCATTTAAGATTTGCAGATGACATTGTCCTAATCTCGGAAACAGTGAAGGAATTGCAAGAAATGTTAAATGACCTGAAGAGAGAAAGTCTGAAAGTAGGACTGCAGATGAACCGGAGTAAAACTAATGTTTTATCCACAAACACCAAAGAGCGTCATCAGAATAAGCGATGAAATTCTTGAAGAAGTTGAGGAATACAACTACTTGGGACAAATACTAAAATTAACGATAGATCATGATAGCGAAATAAAAAGACGCATTACAATGGGATGGAAAGCTTTCGGTAAACATAGAGACATTATGAAAAGTAGCTTGCCAGTTTGTATGAAGTGAAACGTATAAAACGAATGCATAATTCCAGCTATGACGTATGGTTGTGAGACCTGGAAACTGACAAAATCAATGGAAAATAAATTAATCCGTTCTCAGAGAGCAATGGAAAGGTCAGTGTTGGGAATATCTTTAAGAGACAGGAAAACATCAACTTGGGTGAGAGAGCAGACTAAAGTCAACGATATTACGGAAGTTATAAAAGAACAGAAATGGAGGTGGGTAGGCCATATAGCAAGAATAAGGGATAACCGATGGAGCAAGAGGCTGACTGACTGGACAGCAAGAGATTGTTAGTGTAGCAGAAAAAGGCCAGACTGGAGATGGAGAGATGAGATGGAGAAATTTGCAGGGAAAACGTGGCAAAGATTGGCTCAGTCTAGGAATTCATGGAAAAGGTTGGGGTAGGCCTTTGTTCAGCAGTAGACTATTTATGGCTGATGATGATGATGATGATGATGATGATGTATGTATGTAAATTGTTGAAGAAACGCACTATACATGGGTACATATGTCGACTGTTTTTAACGCTCTTGCTGGGTATCAAACCCAGGACTTCTAAACAGGAGCCAGGCATCGGGCCTCTATACCACGACGTGATAAAAGCCAAGCCACCTCAGTTCTATGGAGAATCATTCAAATCCATTATGGTAGGATATTTTTATATACGGTGATAGCTGGGAGGTTAATGAGTGGCCAGCGTTCTTCTGCTCCTTGCGAATTTGTTAAAAGAATGCCTTTGGAGACATTACAGTGGTACCATATAAGGTCATTTGACATGGACAATCCAAATCTGCCATCAGCTGACACCTGAAATAACACCATCTACCGACAACTCTAGTAAAAAGTGCCTAATCTAGGCCAGCTGAGACATAATGTTGGTCCCATATAGGGTTATTTGACATGAAAAATCTAAATTTGCTGTCAGCTAACGCCTGTGGTGTAGTGCTCTCGTGAGGGACTCTGTTAAGGCACCTCCAGAATCTGGGTAGTGGATCTCTCTGTTATGGCTAGTCATCTTTTACAGCTAACCTTCTGAAACAAAAGCCTCGCCGCATGTCCCAGGGCAATTCTTCTCCTGTTCAGCATATGTATTCAAGCGTAGAATGTGTTTCTTCAACATTCAGGGAGACGCTTGTGTACTGGATAGGACAGATTTAAACTGCTATGTCGTTTGCCGAGTTGTCTGGGGCTAAACAGAAGTCCGGATGACTCTGAAATATGTGTCATCATATTGATTTGGATTGAAAAATATTTCCCCACAATGGATTACCTGATTCTTCATAGAATTTTGGTGGCTTGGCTTTTATTACTTCGTGATGCAGTGACACGGTGTGTGACTCCCTTTTTAGGAGGCCTGGGTTCGCTTCCCATCCACAGCGTTAAGAACTTTCCATCTCTCTCTCTCTCTCTCTCTCTCTCTCTCTCTCTCTCTCTCTCTCTCTCTCTCTCTCTCGACGTGTATATGTATAATTAATGTGTGTGTAAAATCTTGACATGCAAATACCGAATAAGGAAGACCTTCCCACTCTAGCTTGTGGTATCGTTCGCCTTAAATGCAGAGGCCTTAGGTGTTAAAACTGGTGTAAGGAAAGTAGGATGAACAAACGTCAATTATAACTTCGTCCATTCCACCCCGGAGTTGTGTAGTGACAGAGGCAGGACGGCAGGAGTTTATTATCACTGCAAAAGTTTTGGTCCCTTGTCTGTGCCTTTGTTCATCATGGGAGACGGCATAGTGAGGTGGATGTGCAGGGTGGGGAGAGGGGAAGGTTCTAAATCAAGTCCGGTTCCTGGTAGCATGCAAACCGTTGCGAAGTCCGAAGGTCGTTTTTTGAAAACTAAGACTGACTAGGTGTGGACAGGAACCGAACTTTTTTAAATACTTTCCAAAGCACGTGGTGGTAACAGTATTTATGTGGTCCTATTGTATCTGTGAGTGCACTAGATACAGGCTGACAACACCTAGCAAAATATGTGTTTCGGAAATGACCATCAACGATCAGAGGATTGAGCATACCTTATTTCTCGTTGTTCTGCTATCCACTGATTATTTTACTCAATTTAGCAGAGACTGTTCAAACCTGAGGTGCTAAATACAGCCTCCACCGTGCACTACAAGATGTCCTTCCAAAGTTTCATAAAATCGTCTGGCAGCAGCAAAAATAAATTCACTGTAGTGAAGGAGATTAAAATCTGTAGCGTCAAACAGACGATGTACAGACGAACGCAGCCTGTGGCAAGTCACAGCCATGCACTTTACCATCGTCACTACGTGCACAATTTGACTCCACTCACAGGGGCCAACAAACCCAGTTTGCGCTCCTAACTGTGTCAGTCACTCATTTAATCTCTCACTCATTAAGTCAACATACCGTTTTGGAGGATGACATCTGGCAAGTTGGAACCGTAGAGATTGATGAGCGTCACAGCTCCAGCGTGTATTGGGTGGTTAGGGTTATTGATGATGTGTGTGGTGTGCGTCTTCGACGTGTCTATTTGTTTGCGATGTATCGGGAGTATGTTGGGTTGTGTCTGAGGGGTATGTCGAAAGACAAATCACACCTCTGGGGATCCGGTGTGGTGGTGGAAATTGTTCGAATGGGTATGGCTATACAAGGCAGTATTTCTCTTGTTTATCATAGTCTGGCCATCTTTAGACGATTTAATGTGTAGCAGTCAGGGGGTTAGTAATGCCTATTCCTAACTTCTCAAGTTCGGTAAGTCACCACTAAGTTGAATCAAACTACTTGGTAATAACAAGAATGAAAAAACGTCCTTCATTTCCTGACGTTAGTAAACGAGCCCACCAAATACTTCAGTGTTTACTGCCTGCAGACAACAACAAACAGCTTAGGAATTATTACAACAAGGACGTTGTTAATCAAGGCTATATCTAATATCATAAGATCGAATAGTAACCCCGAAGTTGAATGAAGCCGCCTGGTAACAGCAAGGAAAAAATATTTAAGTATGACCTACGAATATATTCGTAGATGATAAAGAACAATGATCTTAAGGTGAGCAAATGTATCCCTTCAGCATCCAAAGCTCCAGCAAGCAGAGATATTCATCAATTCCTTGAAGCATAATGTGAAAAAAAAAAAAATCCAGTAAAATAACCAAAATACAAAGACCCCTGCAATACCCAAGGCAAAAATGTAGGAAAGGTGGAGCAGGAAAGCCATAACTGAAAGTCGTAATTGTCATCAGAAGACGTGGAAGCGGGAAAGAAATATCATTTCCGCAGGCAGCATCCTTTCCCTTTGGTGTAACAAGCCGGCGTGCACATAACTTAGAGATTCTTAAGGAAAGATGATGCTTTCTGAGCTGGAGAGAGAGAGAGAGAGAGAGAGAGAGAGAGAGAGAGAGAGAGAGAGAGCGAGAGCGAGAGAGAGAGAGAGAAAGTTAACCTCTTTCTTTCTTTCTCTCTCTCTCTCTCTCTCTCTCTCTCTCTGACCAAAAGAGTTAATTTTCGGTGATACATAACTTGCCTCCACATACTCTCCATCACAAACATCCACCTCACTGCATCACTATACACCCAGGACGGTGATAGGTGTCTCCTGTTCGAGACAGCCATCACTGTTTTCGTGTAGATACTTCCCGCTAAAAAATAAATAAATCTGGAGGAAAATGTATTGTTAAAAAAAAATTGATTGGAGGAAGCATAATAATAATATTGCTATTATGACGATGACTGCTGAGAGTCACTTCTTACTATATGTAAGGTTAATTTACTACAAAAATACTCGACACTTCTTTTATCATACATGAAGCATAAAATGTTTAATAACTTCATACGATACATACGCAATGAAGGAAGCAAAGTGAGAGTAAACTAAATGACGGAGTTGCATTATTGAGATCAGTCGCCAGAAATGGCTAAACCGATCAACAGATTAAACTGATTTATTATGAGCTACGCTAAAATACAGATGGAGAATTTACGAAAGTTATACATTATCTGAATAACAAACTAAATACAGTATATATTTAAAAAAAAAAAAAAACCTGAAAAGAAAACTAACAACTTAAGTCCGTCTCCTGCCTTGTTCTCCAGGAAAACACTCACATCAACCCACCAACCCTAAAACGTCCAACCCCCAACATCCCTCCTATTCTACCCATTCCACCCACTCCACTCCCCACCCAACCCATTCCACCCACTCCACTCCCTACCCAACCCATTCCACCCACTCCACTCCACTCCCCACCCAACCCATTCCACCCACTCCACTCCCCACCCAACCCATTCCACCCACTCCACTCCCCACCCAACCCATTCCACCCACTCCACTCCCCACCCAACCCATTCCACCCACTCCACTCCCCACCCAACTCATTCCACCCACTCCACTCCCCACCCAACCCATTCCACCCACTCCACTCCCCACCCAACCCATTCCACCTACCTACCTACCCCGCCCATCTACCAAACCAACGCTGTCTACACACCTGTCCCACGCACTGCATTCATCCGTCCGTCAATTCTTCCTACCGATCTACCTATACCTGTCTACCCAACCCTGCCCACACACCCACTAACCCACCTCTCTCATCCACCCTACCCACCCACTAACCCACCCCTCCCAATCTCCCATCTTCCCTGGCCACCCGCCTTTTGAACCACTCCATCCATCCACTATTCTTGTCAGTTCGGTTCCATGGGGGAGGCGGTGGCTCAATCGGTAGAGAGGTGGCCTGCAGTCCTGACGGACCCAGGTTCGAATCTCGGCTGGGTCAGGGAACAGTTTAAGGATTTGAATTTCATTAAATCAGGCTTTACTGATCTACCAGAAGACCCGCCGACATGTCGTAAAATTACCCCGCTAATACCAATACACCAGCCCTGCATGAGACAGCCCTAGCAAGTATTCAATATGGACGGTGGGTGTTAGCGCCGAAGTGGTGACATGTAGAGGTGTATGGTATGTAGGAGGACTGCTGGGCCTTGATAGCAGGCTGTGAAGCCTATGCCCAGAGTCGGACACATAAAAAAAAAAATGAAATTTACTGTGCCAAAAAGGTGAGGGGAGCATCCTAGTGTGGCGGGATATCTGCATACTGATACCAGGCCAGAGGGATTACAAACCAGTCGTCACATACAGTAAGAGAGTGAGGAGAAAACGAGAGGGAGTGAGGAAGGACATGAGGTAGGGAGCGAGTGCAGATGGACAGAGGGAAGAAGAGGGCCTGTTTCAGGCCTATCGACTGTACGAGGGCCATTAAGGCAGATAATTATTTTACGCCACATCCCAACCATCCCATAGCATACGACCCGCAATAACTGGATTACACCCAAGTCCCTATTAGTAATGGATGAAGAGTGACTGAACAGAGAATCGAGCTCACGTTTTTCAAGTTGTGAGCAGGACGTGTTAACCCAGCCACCCTTTGATTCCCCAAAAGAGGAAGTGAGAGTAACATGCTGGTGAGGCTGGAGATCTACATAAAGATATCCGGACACAACTCATGCATACCAACGGTCACATGGGGCGACAGAGTGATGAGAAAACGAGAGAGGAAGGGAATAAAGAGAGGGGGAGGGGGAAGGTTCTGGAGAAGAAGGGAGGTTTTGCATCAAGGAGAGAGTAATAAAAAATATAGGACTGAGCAGAGTATGGCGAGTGATGAGTCATCTGGAATGACGAGCAGAAAGACGGTGGAGGAAGTGTGGGACAGGGATGTGTTGTCAGATACGTAGGTAAGATATGCGGTGAAAGATAAAGAGAGGGTGAAATATAATAATAATAAAAGCGGCAAGAGAAGCTCTTTTAAGAATAAGGAAAGAATAAGCAAATTAGAAGTAAGAAGCAGAGAAGAAAATAGAGAAAAGGAATATTCCAATCATCAGAGTGAGAAGTTACAGTAGATTAAGCATACCAGGCTCGGTTTCTAGTAGCTCGGTGTCGGGTGTATACAGTCATCTCAGGACCGGTAGAATAGACTACTGCTGTACAATTATTCCAACCATAAGCTGGTAAAACGGATATATAAAGTGATCAGATGCATTTTTAATCAGACAGCAATTTAGGGCATACCCTGAATTGAGGAAGAAAACGGAAGTGGTGAGATTTGGAAGAAAGAATATATAAAGCAAAATGAGGGAGGGAACGAGCGACGGAAAGGGTTAAAGAGTCACTGGCGAGGGTGACAGCGAATGGCATACAAAGAAATTATAAGCAGAATGAGACAGGGAAAATGACTCTTAGTTGTGACGAAGTGGAGATATAGGAACTGCAAGAATGCATAGTATGTATTATAAAACACCCAGTAACCTGTACACGGCGAGGGCAAATAAATTTCTTTGTTCCAGATGACACCAAGTGATTTTTTTTTTTTTTTAGATATAGGTAAGACAGGAACAAAAGGACAGTAACACACAACAATAAACTTCTTATGGTTCAAAACAGCTGTAGTATACTACTTCATCAGTCGCCAGATTATTTACCTCCGCCAGGAAGTATAAGTTTTACCCTGCGTTTTTTTTTTTTGTTCTGTCTGTCTGTCTGTTATCAGGATTACTCAGAAAGTCATGAACGGATTTGCATGAAATTTTTTTGGAAGGGTAGGGTATTGCTCAATGAATAACCGATTAGATTTTGGTTGTGCTCTGAATTTAGTTGTTTGTTTGTTCAAACTATATTTCGAAGAGTTCTAAGTGCATTTCAATGAAATTTAGTGGATGGGTGGGCCATGGGTGAAGAAAGAATCAAATGAGCTTTGGAGTGGATCCGAATTCGGATCCTGTTCCTATAGCACAGTATCTCAAAAAGTTCACGAAGAATTTCAATGAAATTTTTTGGAAGGATGGGTAATGGCCCAAGAAAGAATTTATTAAATTTCGGGCCGGATCAGGATCCGGCATTGGTGGAGGTAAGCGCTCTGTGATTACTGCACTACTTTTAATTTGTTACAGTAGCCGAAGAGACTTTAAATATTGTAAGGGAGTTATAGGCCGAAGGAAATAACTGAAAGGTTGAATGAAAATGAGACAAAAGAATCGGCACATCAGCGCGCATTTCGTATATAACTTGGACCTTGAAAAAGAATGAGAAATTACCTTTTGGTTTATGAGACTTGCCATGGTCCTTCACCTGAATTTTTTAGTTGGTAAAATTTCGACTCCACATTATGCTGAAACTGTTTTCATACTCAATGCACAAGATAATTTAGGAGTACATCTGAGATATTTCTGGAACATTACACGTTCAGCAAATGAAGGCTCCGTACTTATTTCTAACACCACTGAACAAGGAATGAATACACCGAAATACCCAAACATATGTTAAAAAACAGTTCTTCTTGATCAAGTAAACATACAATGGAAATAGAGAGAATAATAGAAGTTTGCAGAAATAACGTTAAAAATTACTGATAATTTTAAGTACAAGAGGACACGAACGATGCGTGTGTGTGTCTGTGTGTGTGTGTGTGTGTGTG
>NC_137055.1:26351577-26471577 GCF_032717465.1 Coenobita brevimanus
TCTTCCACCAATAAGCTGGAAATTGGAGAGGACCAAAAGCCCCAGTTGCAAGGCAGAAGACCAGCATGATAGACAGCATCTAGGAGTTTTTAGTCTTGATTCTGTGGCAGAGGAGTATATCTCACAGCCATATGACAGCTTAGAGGTTACAAATACCTGAAACAAATGCAAGAGCGTCCTCCGATCAGCACCCCAAGAGGTATAGGACTGAACCCTCAATAGATTGAGAGCCTTCATACATGATGTTTTAAGACCTGCCAAGTGTGAGACCCGTGTCAAACAACAATCAAACATCAGGCCCAAGAATTTTGTCTCCATGTCACACAACTGAGTCTCACGCCACAAAGCTGGAGATCAGGGTCCGGGTGTACCCACTCTCATCCTACAGAAGTGCATAGCCACAGTCTTAGAAGGGGAAAACCGAAAACCATTGGAAGTGGCCCAGGCAGAAATCTTGTCCAATGCAAATTGCATACGCTGTTTACTCAATAGCAGACATGCGGGAGCCAGAAAACCATATAGCTAAGTCATCCACATAAAGGGATGAGGATACCCCATAAACCCTGTTCATCAATGATACCACTGATGGCCACTGCAAAGATGGAAGCCCTTAAAACATTCCCCTGTGGGACACCTTCCCTCCTATGGCACAGTGGGACAGAGAGGGTAGAACCCACACGGACCCGAAATACACGATTGATCAAGAAGTCTCAAAGAGAAACACAGGCAGGCGACCATGTAAACCAAAGGCATGAAGTTGTTGGAGGATGCCATGACATAAGGCAGTGTCATAAGCTTTCTCAAGGTCAAAAAACACAGCCACAAAATGTTGCTTGGAGGCGAGGCTTCATAGATTGACACCTCAAGCACAATGAGGTCGTCTGAAAATTGCACCGTAAGGTACAGAAACCACTCTGCAACGGAGAGAGAAAGCAACACTTCTCCAGAAACCACATAAGTCTGACATTGACCATCTTTTCAGACAGCTTGCACACACATGATGTTAAAGTGATAGGGCGATAGTTTGAGACTTTGGAATGGTCTCTACCAGCTTGGGAAAGGGGAGGATAATATGGAAAATTTATCATTCAGAAAGTAAGAGAGATATCAGAAGTCCTAGTGAGTGATGGACAGGCTGGCTTTTAGGAGTGGCAGAGGATGTGTGGATCAAGTATTTGCAATGAGACAGATAGCAGAGAAGGCTTGTGAGAAGGACCATAAGGTGTTTATGGCATTTATGGATCTAGAAAAAGCATTCGACAAAGTAGACAGAGAGGGATTGTGGAAAGTTTTGCGCATGTATGGTGTAGATGGTAAGCTGCTAGGTGCTGTCAAGAGTTTTTATGATGGTAGTGAAGCATGTGTAAGGGTTAATGGGCATCTAAGTGAATGGTTCACGATCAGTGTGGGCGTGCGACAAGGTTGTGTGTTGTTCAATTTACAGTATATATAGATGGGGTAATGAGAAAAATAAAAACATGAGTAATGAAAGAGAGGGATGGCGATGGTAATGAATGGTGATAGATGGAATATCTCAATTTGTTGTATGCTGATGATGCAGCAATGCTTGCAAGTACCGGACAAGAACTTGATAGGCTAGTGCAGAATTGTGCTGATGTCTGTAGGCGTCATGCCTTCAGAGCAAATGTAAGAGAAAAGTCATGATTATTGAGAGAGAAGATGACTCCCAGTGTGATGTCACAGTGAATGGAGAGAGACTGGAATTGGGTACAGTGATAGAAAAGAGAGGAAAATGTGCAAAAGAAGTTGAAAGTAGAGTGACACAAGAAAGAAAAGTAGCTGGTGCAATGAAAGCCTTGGTAAGAATCAGAGGTTTGAGTGTTGCAGCTGCACAAGTCTTAAATGAGGGAGTGTTAATGCCAACTCTAACATATGGGTGTGAGACTATGGTGTGGCATGAAAATGAAAAGTCAAGAGTAAGTGTAGTGGAGATGGGACTGCTGAGGAATGTATGCCGGAGTACAGAGGGTGGATAGGATACGAAATAACGTGATTCGTGAAAGGTGTGTGGAGTGAGGAAGTCGAAGGACACCAGAATCGAAGAGAGTGTCCTGAGATGGTATGGTCATGTGTGGAAAGAATGGATAACAATAGAGTGGTGAAAAAGGTATACCCGAGCGAATTTTAAGGAGGGAGGAAGCGAGGTAGGCCAAGGAGAAAGTGGAGAGATTATGTTGGATGAGTGTTTGAGGAAGAGAGAGGTTTGGAAGTCGGTGAGGCTAGGGAGATTGACAAGAGATCGAGCTGGCTCGATGAATGTTGTGAGAAGTGCATGATCAGGGATTTTGGCACCCCTTTGTGAGCAAGGCTTAGCGTCTGCATTGACTCAATCGAATACGTTTGTGTGAAGCTTCAGGAATGTGGTGAATGTTTTTGGCATATCTGGTAGAGCCAGGATTCTGGGGGCTTGAATGATGAGTGAATGGGACTATGGCCCATTTGGATTGGGCAAGTTTATTGCTTTCTGGACATTGCTACTCCTCACCCTGCCCTTGGAGTGGGGTAAGGAGGTCCAGATGATGATGATAAACAATACTACAAGTATATAATGCTTGTTAATGTATTACACTATCCCCCTTAACTCTTGCGGGGATGTCAGAAGCGGGTCCCTGCACGTCCCATGGAGATAATCGCGCTCCAGACTGACTTTATAAAAATATTTTGCCAAAAAATCAAGTTATTAGTCCTAGAATATTATAATTACATATGCTTATGGCACATACCTTCAAATTTCTCCTGGGATGTTTGTTGAGCTTTCGTCGACTACCGTAGGGCTTGTGGAGACTTCTGGAAATTTGGCAATGAAGTCTCCACTTTGCACTTCCCGACACCCCATAATATGATTACCACAACCTGATATTATCACAAGAAACACTATTCTATGAATTTCAAGTAGTTTTGAATCCATACTCCAAAAAAAAAAAAACACTGTGAAAGCAATGTAAACTACGAGCGCGTACAAGCTTCCCACCCACACTCATTCCCCGCTGATATTCTGTCCTTTATTATTCGTGAACACACCCACACTTTATATTCCTAGTACTTTATTACACTTATATTAATCTACAGTATTTATCCATAAGTTTCCTTCAGTAATAGTAGTTTATTTTCACTCCAGTCATTCACTTTCTTGTTCAGTAAACTATGTAAGAGTGAAGCTTTCACTTTCACTTCATTACTCCAAGTATTTGTACTCATTCTTATATTACTAATTATTTACATTTCTATTTACATTTTCTACTGTATTTACATTATTTACATTTCTATTTTATTTACACTATGTTATGCACTGTCCCTTGCAGTAACTTATAAAACTATTTTCCACTGTTCAATCATATTTACATCCATTGCTTTCACTTACTCTTTATGCATTATTTACATTTCCACTTGCACCGTTTTAGAAATGCATCAGGCTGTGGTAATCAAAAAAGCAGGTTACACAGAGAGGAACCTGGCACTCAGTGCACAGCCAAGATATGCGTTTGTGCTCAGGTGTGCGTCTGGTGGTATGTGCACGCACCTGGCACCTGCGGATCGCAGCCTTCCTCTTCGTTGTGGCAGGCATTTGCACCAGTCTGTGTTGATCCATGTATGACTTCTGCTCAAGTCTATCAGGAAGTTTAACAGCTTGGCGCCTTGGAGCTGTTGCTGTCACCCTACCATACCTCTCAAGCAGCTGCTGAATACAAGTCCTGGCAAACAACCTCAGGGAGAAGGACTTGGGTGGCTTTACCTTCATCTTGTACAGGAAGAAGGCGTCCAGCATCGTCATGTCAGTGAGATGCAGAAACACTTTCCTGTACCACCTAGTATTCTTCCTGAGGCAGTCGATCTCTCCAATCATCATGTCGGACTGGTCCTCATCCGCATGTCGATACTGTAGTCGATGACAGCATCAGGTTTCATAACAGGCTCGCCTGTCCTGCGGTCGACCTTCCCACTGTCTTTCAGTTCCCCCTTGTGTACGGTGGTGAGCATATGCACGACCCTCCTGTCATGCCACCGCATTGCCAGCGTCTTCTTAGACTTGCGTAGGTGCACGTCTCCTCGCTGCGAATTTCCTGCCTCGGGGAATTTTGGGAATTTGGCACAATTACTCTTGACAGTGCTGCAGGAGCTGATGCCGTGCTCTGAAAGGTATTTAGGAAGTTTTGGTGCTGTATAATAGTTGTCAGTATACTGTACAGCACGTGATTCCCACCAAAATACCATTCAAGCAGCACTTTCATTACACAGCCTGAGAAGCCAAGGGGGTGTGTTTTCTCCAGATCGACAGTGCTGGCTGAATAGATGACAAAGTCAAGGATGTATCCCGCTTTATAGTCACAAGAACTTGATTCCAAACCTATGACATTTGCTTGGAATGTACTGTATGAACCTCAGACGTCCTTTGAACAGAACCAAGGATTCATTTATGACAACCTTCTGAAATGGGTGGAAGAATGACATAAATTTATCTTTCATTCTGTTCAGAATCTCCCGGATCTTCCAGACTGGGTCGGTCTGGGAAGGTATATTGTTGTTGGTGAAATGCAGGTTTCCCATGATGTTACGGAAGCCATGTACTTATTGAAGGTGGATGAGGGTAGTAAAGGGATAATGGACCAGTAATCTTCCAACTCATGCTTCCTTGAATGGGGCTTGAGAAGCATGAGGGCAAAGAACACATACAGTTCCTGCACTCCAAGCACGGTCCACTGTTGGATTTTCGCTGCACCTGCACCACTTGCAGCACATTATGACTCGTACCTGTTGGTCTCATCACATATGTGCTGCATGACTTCGTCATCAAGGAAGACCAAAAGGTAGTCCACACACTCAGCATCCTCGTCAAGAGTGAAGGCAGGCTGTATCCCAGAGGAACTCTCGTCGAAGTGGAGTTGTTTCGGGACGAAATCGGAACCTTCTGTCCACACGAAGGCGTCCAGGGTTCCCTCTTGTGGTGGTGTAGGCTGGGTGAGGGTGGGTGACGGTGGCTTTGAGGCCAACTGGGCCGTTTCAAGGTCACTCCAACTGACCCTAGGTTGCCGTGTACCACTAGCAGCCCTTACTCTAGAAGTTAGTCTAGTTTTATGACGAGTAAGGGATTTACCTCGTCCCCTATGGCCTGCCCTCACTGTAGGTGCTGGTGGAGACTCCGACGACGAAGACTCAGGAGAAATTTCGGCTGAAGAGGTGGAAGATATTAGTGAAGTAGGGCTGGAAGAGCACTGTAGGTGTTGGTGGAGACTCCAACAACGAAGACTCAGGAGAAATTTCATCTGAAGAGGTGGAAGATATTAGTGAAGTTGGGCTGGGAGGGCGGGGAGGTGATTCACCTCGGGACTCATGGCGTGCTGGGTCAAGCGGGGCCATTGTTCCGGGCTAACCTGCCTCCTCTTCACTCCCTTCACAAATTCCTTCCCTTGCTGCACTAAGGGCTCCTTTTCCTTGGAGCCATGACAAACTTGGGACACTGAAGCACTCGTACTGGCAGTTTCTGTCACCATTTCCTCTCCAGGCTCATCACATGCTTCACCCAAAAGATCAAAGTCACTACCCATCAGTATTATCGATAAATCAGCCAGTTCATGTTCCACAGCAGTCACTTAGTCCCTTACCCCTTCCCACATAAGGTTTAGTAGGGGTAGGGTCACAGGGCCCTTTGCAATGGACTCAGAAGTGGCGGAAAATGGAGGGGTGCGAATCCGATATGGTTTCACCTCGAAAGACGACACTAAACTGAATGACATGGCTTACATAGGCAGGCATGGGTTGACAATGTCTGTGTGGTGACAGCTGCTAATTTACATGCTATGAAATGACAGGCAGGAAATCTAGACAATACATAATAAAATTAGGTAGTTCCAGGTGAATGTAAATATCACTAAGGCTTCTCCCTTCCTTTCTTATAGATATTTTTTTATTATGAGAATAGGTCATACGGCATATTTCAAGTGGAAATAAGCAGGGAAAATTAGCGAACGAGTGCACGTGGGGTGTTACCAGGTGATAATTAGCAAATTCCAGGTGTATGGCACTATCAATTTCCTTTTTTCATTTTTATATATATTATTTTGTATATGACTAGGGCATAGGGCTCATTTCCAATGGACGAAATCAGTGGAAAAATCCGGGCAAGATTTGCGCTGTGCGGCGCACCCAGGCAGGCGAGAGGAGAGGGTAATGGAGGGAGGTAGGGATGGGAGTCAAGAATGGGGAAAAATGGCTAAAATGTCAATAATGGACGGGAGTACAGATGACATTAGCAGCGCTGACTATTGTTGGACACTGGCAGTACTGATAGATGATACAAGTCACCACTTAAAAGCCCAGACGAATTCAAAATAACACAGAATCACAAAAATGACGCCCCGCGGTATGATCCATTGTGCCCGAGCATCACGAAAGTGATGCTCCGCGGTTAAGGGGTTAAAAAATAGTATGTACAATACTTAAGGGAGAAGATATGCTAGAAGCTCTAGGTGAGGTTATTAATTCTATCAAGTACCATTCCCTCCTTCCATGGAGTAAGATTACAGTAATACTCAAATTATTAGGAGATTCAATTCGTTTTCTTAAGATGAAATTAAATGGTGGGTTATAATAGGATAATGCTCACAATATATGAGAGACAAATATTTAATCTGCAATTCAAAGGCTGGAAACTGGGTAAAAAACATGGACCATATTGAAATTCCCGACAGAATATTTTATACTTAACCTCTGTAAATAAGAACAGAACATAAGAATACATCTGGGACATTTGGGGGCATTTCATTTTAATAAAGGTTCTGTTGGTACTTATGATGTTATATAAGAATTACCACTGAAAATTACCAACGAAATAATAGTAGTATACACTTAGCGGAAGTAATTTAAGCTTTACAAGTCCTAAAGTTATGATGAATACAAATTACTGTATGCAGAGACAAACTGAGGTTAGGTGAAGAAGTTGTCTACCATACCCTGCATTCTCACATATATCCTGGAACGAGTCTTATGTCTGGCCCAGCTGGAGGTACTGCCACTTCCTCTTCAGGCTCGATGTCTTCATTAAAGGGGATGTTACATCTTAGGCAGTACTTGTGGAGTAATATGGATGTTGCAGTTATTTTACCACATTTCACTGGTTCATATTGCAGTGCTCCTCCAGACTTGTGCTGACACTGAAACCATGATTTAAGGATGCCAAAGGTTTGTTCTACCAGAACTCGAGCACGCGCATGACTTGTATTATAACGTTGTTTTTGTACAGTATTTGGGATACCGAAAGAGTCATGAGGTACAGCTCAAGAGGGTAGCCATTGTCCCCTGTAAATAAGGAAGGTATAAGTTATTTTTTTTCTTTATCACTTAATGGGAATTATCCTAATTGTAACAGATTTCTGATCACTTAAATTCTATTCTCTACAGCACTCATCCCACAGAATGTCTACTAAACATCTGAAGACGTTTTTTTCGTCTATCTATCTATAGCTTTTATCTATAGTTTTTATTTGTACTGAAATAAAAAAGGCACGCCATTGTTCTCCAACTATTACTCTGTACCTCTACCACTAATTCCTGCTTGTGCTGTAAAATTTGTCAACTATGAAACATAGCCCCTTCATTCACATCACTACATTCACTCTCGTTACATGGAAAAATTAACTTTATGTATGACATACAAAACTAACCAGCTAAACATAAGTCTCCATATACTCCAGCCTCAAGTCTCCCCAGCAGGCAAAGACGCAAAATGAAGGCATCATGTGTGCTCCCAGGGAACTTAGCTGTGGAACTTATGGTTTTCATGCTGCTGTCACACACAGCCTGAATGTTCAAAGACTGGAAGTGCTTCCTATTAATATATAAGTCTTCTTGATGTGCAGGTGCATTTATTGGTATGTGGGTACCATCAATGTCACCAGTAATATCTGGGTAATTGCTAATAGCAAAATATTTCTATTTTGTCTGCAACATGGCTTCACCAGTGGGCATTTTATTATCTGTCACTGCCTTCCGAAAGAGGACTTCTGTCACTTTTGTTATTACCCTGCTCACACTTGAATGGCTCATTCCAGCTGAGTCACCCACAACACTTTGAAAACTTCCACTTGCAAAAATCGAGTGCAATCAATATCTGGGCGTGAACTGGAATTGCATGAGATCTTCTTGTCCTCACCCAAACTGTGGTTCCAGTTCTCGGCAGAGGCGCAAGATCTCATTTCTTGAAATCTATAGTAGCGCAGTAGGTGGTCATTGCTAACATCAAGCGGGTCAAGTGGGTCTCGGAACCTTCTTTCACGTCGAAGAGGCTGATGATCCTCTTGCAAAGCAAACCATACTTCTGTTATCTCTGGGGTAAAAAAAAAAAGTGATACTTGAAACTGGATAACTCCAATGGTATTTATGGAATACAATTTATATTTGTTAGGACTAAAATGTAACTAATGATATCAGAAAAATATGACAAACGCCAGCATTAGCAATTGCAATATTTATTATAAAGCCTTCCAAAACTTTTCATATAATAAACATACATTGAGAAAGGAACTGCAACGGTTAATCCTAAAATAAAAGTGCAACAATGAACATCAAATGTACTGTGATACTCAAGAAGAAGGAAAATGTGTGGAAAATATGTGCTTATCTATCAGCCCGATAACCATGGTCATCTTACCAGGAATATAAGAATGTTTTATGATTCAATGAAACTATTGGTTATTGAAGTAATAAGACCAGTAATATTTTTAACGGTTCAATAACAATTTGGAAGAGATATTATATCTTTAATATCCTAGATAATTTATGCATCATAACAAAGTCTAGTCAAAATTCATGGCATGCCACAATAATCATGCACAATGGCTCAGTTTTATTGATAAAAAAAAAGAAAAAAGGATAATGAGGGGAAATTAATGTGTGTGTGTGTGGAATCTGAAGTAAGTAAATGACGGCTAAATAACAATTTATTTATACATCCAACTGCAGGATACGGCCAACAAAGATGTGGATATGTCCCCCAGATTTGGGAGGAAGGTACAGTTGGTTTTGGTTAACTGAGAGGTACAGGTTAGGGTTGAGTGTGCAGTATAGTGGGTTAGAGTTAAATGTGAGGTACAGTAGGTTAGGGTTAACTGTGAGGTACATACAGTAGGTTAGGGTTAACTGTGTGGTACAGTAGGTTAGGGTTAACTGTGACGTACAGTAGTTAGGGTTAACGGTGATATTATAGTACACTTGGATCATTTCACCTCCTTCCTTTCACTGTCAGTGTTACATTATATAATGATGCCTAAATTAGGTCTAATTTTAGACTGTTAGCTAATAAATGGTGGTAAAAATCACCTCAGGGATGTGAAACAGTACTCAAAATATCCCTTCCTTTACTCATTACTAAAACATCAATTTACATATTATTTCCCACAGTAAGCCAAGAAAACCATTTACAACGCTGGATGGTAACCATATTACCATACCATACGTGCTCCCTACATGTCAACAAGTAGGTTGGTGGAGGGTTAGTACCCCTCCCCATAAAACAATTAACTCAAAATCAAATGGCCACCCCTTACGGGATTATGGTGTCTGGCAATAGATAGGTAGATAGAACAACCACTTGACTACTTCATATCTAAACTGAAGATACTGATGCTGATGAACGGGCGCTGTTGCCTTTGACTGAAAATATCCCAGTGTTATCTTGGCTGGGGGTCATGTAATCGATACTCTGTGCCCCTATCTCCGAATTACGATCGTGTAAGGGTGGTCTGGTGCTCCCTTAATGAAAGGGAGACTCTACACCACAAACATGGCGGCTGACACACTTCGTGCATCGCGGTGTAGGGCCGAAAGGGAGCGGCGCGACCAGTAAGGAAGGCACCGAGAGCGTACGACCGTTTGTGAATCCGGGGCCTGGCATTCCCCGATAATAAAAAACCTTTTCTTCTTTCTACAAACGCATCCGGGACGGGTCTAGGTGTGGTATTGGTACAACCTGATCATGCAAAAGGAAACACGTAATAGTGTTCGCTAGTCATGCCCATAACCCCTACACCGCGGGCATGTTTACCAATGTTTTGCATGTCCCGCGAGGTTATTCGGGCTCCAACAGACTCTCAAAAAATATTTGCCAAAAATCAGTTATTAGCCCTAGAATAATAAAATTACATATGCTTATGGCACATACCTTCAGCTTTCTCCTGGAATGTTTGTTGAGCCTTCGTCCATTCCCGTAGGACTTGTGGAGACCTCTGAAGTAGGGTAACGAAGTCTCCACATTACACTTTCCAACAACCCGTAATATGATTACCACAGCCAGATATAAACACTATAAACACTATTCTATGATTTTCAAGTTGTTTGGGATCCATACTCCAAAAAAAAAAAAACACTGTGAAAGCAATGGAAATTACAAGCGCGTCTGATCGTCGCACTTGCGCTAGTTCGCTCTTGGTTCTCTGTCATTTATTATTCATAAAACCCCTCACACTTTATATTTCTATTACTATATCACACTTATATATATCTGGAGTCTTTCTCCATAAGTTTCCTTCAGTCGTATTAGTTTATTGTCATTGAAATCATTCAATTTTTCATTCAGTAAAATACGTAGAAGGCCACGGATTCACTTTCACTGTTATAACATAAATTATTTGTACTCATATTCTTATATTACTAATTGCTTACATTACTATTTACATTTTCTATTCTATTTTCAATATTTACCCTTCTATTTTACTTACACTATGTTATTCACTGTCACTTTCAGTAAGATAAAACTATAATACACTATTCAATCATATGTACTGAACATCCATTGCTTTCACCTGCTATTTACACATTATTTACACATTATTTCCAAATTATTCTGCTTTCACACTTGCACTGTTAGAACTGCTTCTGGCTGTGGTAATCGAAGAAGCAGGTAACACAGAGGGGAACCTGGCACTCAGTGCACTGCCAAGAGGTGCGTTTGTGCTCAGGTGTGCAGCGGGTGGTATGTGCACATACCTGACACCTGCAAATCGCAGCCTTCCTTTTCCCTGTGGCAGGCATAAGCCCAAGTCTGTGCCGATCCATATATGCCCTCTGCTCAAGTCGGTCGGGAAGTGTTACTGGATGGCGCCTTGGAGTTGCTGCTGTCACCCTACCATATCTTTCCAGCAGCTGCTGGACACAAGTCATGGCGAACAACCTCAGGGAGAAGGACTTGGGTGGCTTGACCTTCATCTTGTACAGGATGAAGGCGCTCAGCATTGTCATATCTATGAGATGCAGAAAAACTTTCCTGTACCACCTAGTATTCTTCCTGAGGCAGTCGATCCCACCAATCATCATGTCGGACTTGTCCACCAGCCGCATGTTGATATTATAGTCCAACACAGCATCAGTTTTCATCACAGGTTCGCCTGTCCTACGGTCGACCTTCCCACTGTCTCTCATCTCCCCCTTATGTATGGTGGTGAGCATGTGCACGACCCTCTTGTCATGCCACCGTATTGCCAGCATCTTCTCAGACTTGCGTAGGTGCACGTCTCCTTGCTGCGAGGTTCCTGCCTCTGCGAATTTAGGGAAGTGGGCATGATTACTTTTGACAGTGCTGCAGGAGCCAATGCCATGCTCAGAAAGGTATTTCGCAAGTTTCGGTGCTGTATAGTAGTTGTCTGTATACAGCACATGATTCCCACCAAAATACTTTTCTAGGAGCACTTTCACTACACAGCCTGAGAAGCCAAGGGGGTGTGTTTTATCCAGATCGACAGTGCTGGCTGAATATATGACGAAGTCAAGGATGTACCCCGTCTTACAGTCGCACAGTACAAAGAACTTAATTCCAAAGCAACGGCGTTTGCTTGGAATGTACTGAACAAACCGAAGACGTCCTCTGAACAAAACCAAGGATTCGTCAATGACAACCTTCTGAAAGGGGTGGAAGAATGACAAACTTATCCTTCATTCTGCTCAGAATCCCCCGGATCTTCCAGAGTGTGTCGGTTTGGGAAGGTACATCGTTGTCGGCAAAGTGCAGGTTTCCCATGACGTTCCGGAAACGATCTCTGGCCATGTACTTATTGAAGGTGGGTGAGGGTAGTATGGGGTCCATGGACCAGTATTCTTCCAACTCATGCTTCTTGGAGTGTGGCATGAGAAGCATGAGGGCAAAGAACACATACAGCTCCTGCACTCCCAGCATGGACCACTGTTGCATCTTGGCTGCACCTGTACCACTTGCAGCACGTTGTGATTCATACCTGTTGGTCTCATCACATATGTGCTGCATGACTTCGTCATCTAGGAAGGCCAAAAGGTAGTCGACACACTCGGCATTTTCGTCCATAATGAGGGCAGGCTGAACTCCTGAGGAGCTCTCATCAAACTCTAAATTTTCTGGCACAAAATCTGACCCTTCCGTCCACGCGAAGGGGTCCAGGATTCCCTGTCGTGGTGGTGTAGGGCGGGTGGTGGTGGTGGTGGTGGAGGTTGGCTGTGAGGCAGATTTATCTCGGTCAAGGTCACTCGAACTGACCCTAGGTTGCCGTACAGCACTAGCAGCCCTTACCCTACTAGCTACACTACTTTTCACTCCCCTTGATTTACCTCTACCTCTACAGCCTGCCTTCACTATTGATGCTGGTGGTGACTCCGATGACGAAGACTCCGGAGATAACTCAGCCGACGATGATGAAGAAATGAGTGAAGTGGGGCTTGGGGAACGGGGAGGTGAATGCACTCGTGACTCATGGCGGGCTGGGTCACGTGGGGGCATTGTTCTGGGGCTAGCACGCCGCCTTTTCACTCCCTTCCAAAATTCCTGTCCTTGCTGCACTAAAGGCTCCTTTCCCTTGGAGCTAGACACTAATTCTGACACTGAAGCACTCGTTGTAGCTGTTTCAGGCACGATAACCTCACCCGGCTCATCACAAGATTCACCCGAATCGTCAAAGTCACTGTCCATCATAACTATGGACAATTCTGCCAGTTCACGTGCCACTGCAGAGTCACTAAGGCCTTTCCTGCTTTCCTCACTACTTTTCTTAGGGGTAGAGGTCACGGGGCCCTTTGCAATGGGTGCAGAAGCGGCAGGAATGGCGGGGCGCGAGTGCGACATTGTTTCTCTACAGCGGAGGACAAGGAACTAAATGCCGCGGCTTATCTGAGAAGGGAAGGGTTGACAGTGACACTTAGGCTGACTGCTGTTAACTTACATGCTAATTTTTTATAGGTAGAAAATCTCGGCAATACATAAATAGGTAGTTCCAGGTGAATGTAAATGTCACTTAGGCTTCTCCCTTCCTTTCTGATATATATTTTTATTACAGACATCGATTACAAGGCATAATTCAAAGGGGAAATTACCGTGGTAATGTAGCGAATGAATGCACGTGAGGTTTTGTCAGGTGATAATTAGCCAATTCCTTGTGTATAACACTATCACTTACCTGTTTTTTTTTTTTTGTATATATTATTTTGTATAAGTATAGGGCATAGGGCTTATTTCAATGGATGAAATCTGTGGAAAAATCTGGGGGAAATTTGCGTAGCACAGCTCGGCGTGGGAGGTGAGAGGACAGGGTAATGGAGGGCAGGTAGGAAGGGGAGTCACGAAGGGGGTAAAATCGCTAAATTGTCAACAATGGATGGGAGTACAGATGAGATTTGGAGTGCTGACTAGTGTTGGACATTGGCAGTACTGATAGATGATACAAGCCACGACTTGAGAGCCCGGGATAATTCAAAATAACACAGAATAACAAAAGTGACGCCCCGCGGTATGATCCATTGTGGCCGAGCATCACGAAAGTGACGCCCCGTGGTTAAGGGGTTAATGCCGCTGAATGTAGCTACAGTGTTAATGATTGGGAGGCTTTAGCAGTTGTTTGGTCTTTCAAACATATCAGAGACATGATCTACGGATATCCTATGCATATCCAAACAGATTGGCGAGAATAACGTTGTGTTCACTTCACTTGACTTAGTGGGCTACTGGCAAGCAGATGTGGAAGAGTCATCTTGCCCCATAACTGCATTCAGATCCCCTTCTGGCCACTGTGATTCCAAAAGATTTCCATCTGGTCTTAGACTGATTGATTGATTGATTGTATTAGAAACTGGTGGCGCAACTGCCAGGGTCAGATGCCACCGGACAACAAGTTAAAACACACAGCAAATAAATAGTGGATATAACTATTTCTAGAAATAAAACACTGCAATCCTCATTCCACCTTGGGACAGGTCGATAGCGATACATGCCAGAGCTTTTAGGAACAGCATGAAGGGCAGCAGCATGCAGAACGGAGGTTAAGAACGAGACAGCCTCATCAATATGCAGAAAGTTGTCAACTGGGGCATTAACAGTAATCAAAGAAGAGAAAAGAGACCAGTCTGCCTTATCCACTCTCCACCTCAGCAGACAAGAGAAGGGACTAGATACTACTGCAGTAAGGAGGATGGGAAAGTGATCACTTCCATGGAGATCTTCCATAACATTTGCCAGGTACAGGTAGAGCCTTGGGCAGACTGGGTAGGACAGGAGAAGGAGTCCGGTCAACATAGACATCTGCCACCACCACAGAAGTGTTCAAGCCGTCAGCCACCAGAGTGGGGGTGGAAACAGTCTGAGTAGGGAGTGGGCAAGGTTCATTTTCACAAACAGTGTGAATGGTGGGGACAGCATCCTGCAAAGCACTAGATGATGAAGTAGGCACTGGGCTGGGGCGAGGCTTTTTCAGAGATATAGGGTGGAGCATTGGCTTTCCAGAAAGGACAGAAACATAAGTAATGCCCAGCTGTAAGAAGCACATCTGGGCTCTCTTCTTAGCCTCAGGAAACGAAACCTTCTCAAGTGTTCGAATTGACAAAATCTCATTTTCTAAGCAGTAGTGAGAACAACTTTTAGAAGATACAGCATGAGGGCCCCCACAGTGATAGCATTTAACCCCTTAAGACCGCAAATGTTTCAGGCAGGGTACCTCCCACAACCGCAGTTCTGGGGTGTTTTGGCGACTTTCACCAAGGGCAAATTGACAGTGTTCTGGCTAAAAAGGAAGAATTTACACACCTGACAACACAATCCGTACTCCCGTAGGCGTAATGGTTACCACACAATCGCGCGTCAAAGTTAAAAAAGAAATTTATGATAGTTACCCCTCGAAAATAATCGAAAACATGACAATTTTGATAACTACCTATTTTTCTTATTGAAACAGGTCATTTCAAAGTGTTTTGTCACACCAACCATGAAAACAGGTGTATATAGGTGTGGGGAGATTACTAGACTGTGGAGAGATGAAGTAGGTTGTGGAGAGTAGGCCTATAGCTATGGGAGTTGTAAATAACCAGCTTTTCGCATGAAAAGAGAGCACTTGATTGTGTTCTGTAACATCTACCGTGAAAACAGGTGTGTATGTAGGTGTGGGGAGATAACTAGTGTGGGCAGTAGGCCTACAAGGCCTTGGTGGTACTTGGGGAGAAAAATTTTGGCAACAACCATATTCTCTTGTGGAAACTCTCCATTTCAATGGGATTTGTCATACCAGCCATAAAAACAGGTGTGTATGTAGGTGTGGGGAAACAAAACAGGTGTGGGGAGTAGCCCTACAAGGCCTCATAGTCATTCCAAGACTAACACAAACGCATATAAATGTTTAAAACAATCAAGGACATCAAAATAAAGTTGCATAATGCTATAAATGCATGCATAAGAAAGGAAAGCAATTTGTTTACGATTTCTCTTTTTGCTGTCCCAACTTCTCGTTACACATTTATCACACCATTACAATTATCACATTATCATTACACTTCATCACACTTATCATTACAGTTTCGGCAACAACCAAATTCTCTTGTGAAAACTCTCCATTTCATTGGAATTTATCACACCAGCCATGAAAACAGGTGTGTTTGTATGTGTGGGGAGATGAAACAGGTGTGGGGAGTAGCCCTACAGGGCCTCATAGTCTTTCGAACACTAACACAGACGGACACTACTCAGAGGTGCTAATCTAGGCAGGTAGGGAGAATGAAAAAAAAAAGTAAGATGCGTCGTATGTAGTACGACATACAGCATTCTCCAACTACTTAAGTACAGAAAATGGTAGGTACGAAGTTAGAAAATTAATGAACAATGGAGTGTAAAAATTTGGGAAGAACTAGAAATAATATGAAACAGGTACGTACATCAGGCCTGACACTCGGGGGCCTGTTGGGGGTGGCTAGGGTAGTGAGGGACAAGGAGGGAGAGATGTGGTGGGGTTTGGGGGGGGACGAGGCTAGCAGGGAGGGAAGAGGGGGCAAGAAAGGGTGGGAAGGGTTGCAGGTTGTTGTGGGAGAGGTGGGAGAGTGATTGGGGACAAGGAGGGCGTGAGGGAGTGGAGTAGAGGGTGGCATGGAGGCGGCTGAGAGGGGGGTGCCCCCCCACCGCCCAGGTTGGTCGGATCCTTCCTTACACCACATCAGGGGCGAGTTCTCATTAGCCTGAAGCCATGTACATCATAATCAGGGTGGACCAATTGCTCTGCAGATTTTTACAGGCCGCGTTCAATTGATGCGATTAGGCATTTTGGCATAAAACTCAAATCGCATCAATTGATGCGATTAGGACTTAAGGGGTTAAGGGGTCCTGGACAGTCATTGGTATGTCTTGGTCTGCCACATGAGATACAGACACCAGGGAGGCCTGCCTGTGCATGGTGGCAAAAACGGCTAACATGTCCATAACCTCTGGCAGAGGAAGCAGCACTTTGGGGTTGGCACATACGGCTTCACAGGTAGCAATAGCCATGCCAGTTTAACGGATCTAGGCAATGTTAATTTATCAAATGTCAAGAACAATGTTGGAGTCGGGGTCAAAATACCATCTATCTTTTTCTGAAGGCACTCAACCATCACCACACCAAACGACCACAGCTCTTTCAACAGTTGCTCCTCTGGGTATTGGAGGATGTCATGGGAGAAAATGACTCCCTTACATTAGTTAAAGGTTCTATGAGGAACACAGTAACAGCAGAACCAGCAACAAAGGTAAAATTCAATAGCTGGGAGCTCTCTTCTGGGGGAGGATGAGATCTTGGGCTCTCTTCCACAAGCCAAAACTATGACATGGTTCAGCTAAAAGATATTAACATCTAGGACTGACTCCTCCTACGGAGGATTTCAGCACCAGATATTTTGTGTAAGAAGCCAGCACCAGCTCTTCTGTGCTCAACCCCAAAGCCATACCTACCCAACGAGACCGCCTCCCAGTCACAGCTGAATGCTGGGGCAAAGGACATTCACCAGGGACCTGGTAAGGCTCCAAGGTGGCAATAAGGGAGTTGCCAGGGACAAAGCCAGAGTTGTCAATGAAATTTTTAAATATGTGCTTCAACAAAAACTTCATTCCCTCATCCCTCCACCCACCATGGAGCCCAACAAGGGGAGGTCTTATGCCAGAGACACTGCCAATGGCGACCCCAGAGGTAGCAGGAGAGTATATGCAGGTAACCATCGGGGGACCTAGGCAAGTGTGACTCCAGGATGATAGGAGCCACCAGGTCCCCCAGTGCCCACTTGACCCTAGTCAATGCATGACCAGCCGACTGACCTGGACGGGCCCAACCAGGCCGCCCATCTAGCCAGAATAAGGGACCAAAGAGGTGTATTGCTAGCTGCAGGCACATCATGCAACATCACTCAACCCCCAGGACTCACGTCTCCCAGCATTACGGGACGCCACGCACGGGTAACACGTGGGGAGGCAACAGTCCCACCCTAGATAGCAATTGGGCAGGGACTAATATCAGCAGCAGGCCTCCTCTGCTAGTGATGCAGGGGGTGCTTGGTCCATGAGGCCAACAGATGCCGTACCCTACAAAGGTAGGCTTACCTCCAGAGTAGGTGGCACTGCCAGCCACACTTCAAACCCTGCCACCGCGTTAAGGATACCCCCCTCAGCGGGGAATGGAGAGATGAAGATACTGGGGAGATGCAGTGAATGGACAGAAGAAGAGATTAATGATATGCTGATAGTGGATCAAACAGCTACGAAGGGAGACGCACGAAATACTATAACACGAAAACAAGTTGATTTTCCCCTCCACTATGCTGAAGTCTTTTTTATGTGACCATATTCGGGTTAAAAAGTAACCTTCAGTAGCGACGGGGAGTAAGGAAAGATATATCTAACCTTTCCAGTTCGAAATCTCTATCGTAAAGTGAACAACTATATAATAATCATCTGGAGGGAGCAAGAATGTAACAAAAAAAGTGTCATGGAGGTGGTCGGGTTAAAAGGATACATTTTTGCATTTCAGAGTCTCCAAATTACACCATGCCAGTGATTGATGAGTGGGTCATTAAAGGATTCATTTATCGATACGTGTAATTAAAATTTTAGAACTGGAGTAGCCCACTCTGGGAATCAGTGACCTGGAAAATGAAGTAATTAATTTATAACTCGATGCAGCTGACGGGAGGAGATGACTGTTTCTAAAAATCACACATAACGAGAGAGAGAGAGGGGTGGGGATTATATTTTTAAGTTAGTGGATATTATGCATCTTTCTGAGTAATGGCTGGATTGCAAAACAACACACATCTCAAGATCACCATTCAGTTTGTTGTAGTTGTAACCGCAACCTCATCTGAACTTTAACCCGGTGAACTGCAGGCTTAATCTGACCTTCATCCACAGGCCGTCATCCTCATTTCGGTGGCACATGGAGGGGACTGAGGGACATTCATATATTCGCACCGGTCATGCTGGTGCCACCAAGTGAAGGCATTCCTGTCTGCCACCACTCTGTTCTGCGTAACCCTTTTTTTTTTTTTTTTTTAGCTTACTCTTCCTGCTGTCAGAATTTTATATAACTTAGGTGAAGTGATTCTCTTTATAAAGGTCTTTATTAAGACTGTCAACCTCCTCCAGCCTGGGATGTGTATCATGAGTGAATAAAACGTGATGGGAAGACGAGGATATAATGAAAAACATGTTGCCGGGCTCAGAGAGTCGGGTATCAGTAGGATTAAGATTAGAAAAAAGTATCTGTATCTACTGCTGGTCAGTTCTGCTAAATTATAAATACAAGGTAGACCAATACTGTGTTTCTCTTACAATCCGCCGGGTGATTTCTCGAGTGTACAGTATCCAACACCATTTTACTCAGTCCCTACTCTCACTGCCACACCCACGCTCACTCCTGACTAAGCCGCCCCCACAATATCGATTATCTCTTGCGAATTTCTAGTGAAGCTTTCTTAACAGACCACCCTGTATATTCCAGGCCATGGACTAAAGGAAATCGGTGTAGACTGGATTAAACAGTATTCGTTATATTAGATGGGAGCTAGCTTGAGTTTAATTACACAATTGCTTACGAAAGGTCTGATGGCGGCAATCGATTAATATTAGTTGAGTAACAAAGAAAACCCATTTCTTGAGTTTCGCATTCCTGGCATTATGGGGTGAGGCACCCCCCAAAACCCTAAAATTTCACCTTCAATTACACTTTTGCATACAAGTCTGAAATTTATGTCATGAAACTAGTGATTGTCAGTGAATCAAAATATATAACTCAAGAAAAGAAATTGTCTGGCGTTTTTAGTTAAGAAGGGTCCTTTTAAGGGGATAAAAGGGGTTCAATTACACTTTTGCGTACAAAAAATTCACTTTGCTACTCTTGTCCAATTATACGTATATAAAACAAAAATAATGCTTAAGAAAGGCTCTTTCCTGGCATTTTCAGATAAGACGGTGTCTTTTGTTGAACTGACACATGAAACTTTAGGATAAATAGAAAAAATCAGGATGAACTTTCATTTCACTAACAAAACGACTTCATCTTTGGGAAGTTGCTCAGACAATTGATAAATGACCAAACTTAATGGAATTCACTTGCACATAAGAAATAGATAGTTTTATTAGTTTTCTTTGTTTTTAGTAATAAATATTAGGCTAGACGACAAATCAATATGGTTAATTCGGTGATATTGATGAAATGTACCGAAATACATGAACTTCATTGGTAGCTACTACTAAAGAAAAAAAAGTGCCATACTTATTGCCAATCAAGTAGGTACTGCCCTCTTATCTCCAGCAGGAAATATCTTAAAATATTGATAACATATGATAATTGACTAGTAAAAATTGTTTGAAAGACAATTATGTTTCAACTAAAAAATGTATCTTTTACAGTGAATGAATCCTCAGTTACACACAGCTAAGCAAACTTTTATCATAATGAACATATAAGAGGTACTGGTTTGATAATGAATGTGTGATGGGTGGGTATCCAATGTTCACTGCATTCAGGCTGATCCTGTCAGGCTAACCTTAATCACTGTCCTCAATATCCTCTTCAGTATAGTAATCTTCTTCATCTTTGCTGTCATCAGCATTTTGAACTGTTTCAGGAACAACAGAATCTGGCATCTGTGCCCCATCAAACCATATGATATAATAGGAATTGTTTACCAGTTCCCATCGGAAGGCTGGGTGCTCTGGCAAACTGTTGGTACAGGCAGAATTCCACATTCTTGCCACAAAGTTTGTTCTGGCAATTTTCTGCTTGACAACAGCCGCACAAGGTGGGATGCCACTAGCATCTATCCCCTTCAATCTTTGGAATGGCTATGTTGCGTCCCTTGGTCCGTATGCCTTCTCAAATACTCTGAACCGATGATGATTGATAGGAACAGTTTTCCGTGCACCATACAGAGTGCATGTATAGTCTTTAATTATTCTGCTTGTGATGTCATCCACAGGTCCCGTTGCTACTGCAGAGAATGGTTGCAGGAATCTTTCATCTCTCTCAAGTATAGCAAATGGGCGCTTCTTCCCTTTTCGTACGAATGCTGCAGTGTAGTCACAACCGGTGTTCGCATGAAAACCAGGAATTGCTGAGCAACACTCAGGACCTTTCCTTGAGGCAATTGCTGAGACATTAACATAACGTCTATTTCCGCGTCCTGATGTTCCCACATCCATCCAGACATTTGATATGATTCTATGCAAGTGGTGTAATAGTATGACCAAAATATCAGTATCAGCCGCCCTAACAACTATGTCACCACTGGGCATGTCACCATCAGCATCGATCATATGAAGACACAGCCTGGTATTTGCTTCTGGGTGGTTGCAGTTTAAATGTGCAATCGGTTCTCTCTACTCTGCCATTCACCACACAATACTTGAAGCATTCTCCATCAATACCTGGGTAAACCTCTCTGTCACACAATACTGATGCATGATGTTCTGAGGCCCAATCCTTCGTAAGGAAGCGAGGAAGCTGTTGCTTCAATGATGGCGATTTGAGAGCTTTTCCGATATCCTTAGGTCGCACTTGGTCTGGACCAGCAATCATGTATATTGTCTCTTCAGCACCCCGACATTCACGTTCACAGTCCTTTATTGAGGGCTCCTCATAGGCATCGAACACGATATCCACCCTTATTGATGGATGGGCGAAAATAGTATGCAATACTACACGTGATAACCCGCCATATGATGGAGGTAAATTTGGTGGTAAGCAATAGAGCAGGAAGTTACCATCAATTAGATGTGAGCAGATTTCCTTGGGGTTACCGTTTTCTTCCAGCAGAGAGAACAGTGCACTTTTGTCTGTATGTACCATTGTCCCATCAGACCTACATAGTGTGAGTGGCACTGATGTCAACGGATATGTAAGTAGGAACTCTAGATCAACTCGCTTTTTTGTGGCGATGACTGCAATCCGCCTAAGCATATCTCTAGTGCATCGGAGCTGTCTGATGACGGCATCATGTGATCGTGTGTTCTTTGTTCCTTGGTCCACGAAGGTTTTCAGGCTGTTTCTTGGAATAGCCTTCTCAAAGCGAGCTAGGTCATCAGCACATTCCTGAACGAATGCACTGTGCTGTTTCATTCCCTCTTCTTCAGTGCTAAGTAGAGACTTGGATATCTCAATAGTTGCACTTTTCCCAGTATGTATATTTATCAATACTTCAGATTCCAAGTTGAAGGGATCTTTTCTGAGGTCATCATTGTCACGCCGGATACGACTTCGTGATAACTCGGCCTCAGCATCATTGCTCCCTTGCATCCCTGCCATTTCAAGTGCAGCACTAATTATAGCTGTTCTGCTACCCTTGGTGACACTCCAGCAGAGGCGGGCACTGTAGTTGTTTGTGGCAGCAGTATATCCTATCATACGAGAGGCAGCATCTGCTTTAACAGTTTGTTCCAATGCAAGGTCAACAGGCAGAATACTGAACTGATTATCTGTGCACCGGATGCTGAAAAGTCCAGCAACATGCATGTTGGCAGCTGTTTATTCTCATCCCTGCTACTGGTTACACATGACTATATATTCTTAGCAGATTTTCTCACTTTATGGAAATCCGGCAGACCTCTCAATCACCAATGCGTCTGAAAACGATTGACCGAAATGAGTCAGATGTAGCTTGTAATGGGGTGGACAACATACCCTACACCTGGAAGCACAGTGTGAAGATAATGTGATTAGGCTGACATAATAGATCACAGCTATAGTCTTTGCGAGGGATATTCGGATATATATTTACCATTTCACTCATTCACACTGCACTAATACCCATTTGCATTTCATAATCTAATTGTGAGGAAATCAATTAACGCTTTTAACAATGCATTCCCTGCCACATTTTTTTTTTTTTTTTCACATAAGGGATAGACCCCTTCTTATCCGAAAATACCAGGAAAGAGCCTTTCTTAGGCATTATTTTTGTTTTATATACGTATAATTGGACAAGAGTAGCAAAGTGAATTTTTTGTATGCAAAAGTGTAATTGAACCCCTTTTTATCCCCTTAAAAGGATCCACTGACAATCACTAGTTTCATGACATAAATTTCAGACTTGTACGCAAAAGTGTAATTGAAGGTGAAATTTTGGGGTTTGGGGGTGCCGCACCCCATAACGCAAGGAATGCGAAACTCAAGAAATGGGTTTTCTTTGTTACTCAACTAATATCAATCGATTGCCGTCATCAGACCTTTCCTACGCAATTGTGTAAACTCAAGCTAGCTCCCTAACTATATCGTTCGGTATTGTGGAATCCTTCGAAAATTATTTTTGATGATCTTTTCTTTCTTCCTTCTCTGATTGGCAGAGGATTAGCTTTTGAAGAACATATATTTTTCTGGGAGGTTCTTTTGTGTAGTCTATGAGAGAGAGAGAGAGAGAGAGAGAGAGAGAGAGAGAGAGAGAGAGAGAGACGCCTTTTAGTTTTTTCCTGTGAACGGCATTTCGTCGTTAAAAAATTTGTGAAATGCGTCATAAAATTTAAATACTTATAAAAAATCCACTAAAATGTTTTCAGTTAGTGTTAAAAAAAAAAATTGTTAAAAGTGTTGATGACAACAGTAAAGCTAACCGGGATAAAAAAAAAAAAAAAACAGTTTATAACGAAGCCTTGGTCAGATGATTTTTGACACGTAAATTACGGGAAACTGTACAAAAATTCTCGCATTTAACGACTACCAGGAGTCAACTTGAAAATTTTTTACTGTAATTTCAAGACGATGAATGCATATTTCGATCAGTGTGTGTGTGTGTGTGTGTGTGTGTGTGTGTGTGTGTGTGTGTGTGTGTGTGAATAAAATAGCCCCAAAATGTGTTAACCTATTTTAACCAAGCGTGGTAGAAAGGTTAAAGGTTGGCCCATGAGTAAACCTACCATCTCTTAAGAACACTAAGTCAAATATCAACGTCACAAGACTAGGTCAAGCGTTGATAAAAATAAAGGCAATAATGAAGTAGTCAAATTTTGAAGATCGACTCGGGTGTGTGTGTGTGTGTGTGTGTGTGTGTGTGTGTGTGTGTGTGTGTGTGTGTGTGTGTGTTCTTACCTAATTGTATCTTTACAGGAATGAGTCAAGCTCGTACTGTCCCGTGTATTAAACCATTTTTATCATACATATCCTTAAATTTGTGAATAGTTTTGGCACACAATACTTCATTCAGTAGTGCATTGCACTGATCAATTGCCCTATTTGAGAAACTGAATTTCCTTACATCTTTATCGCCTCTCTTTTTATGTAATTTTTTGCAGTGTCCTCTTGCTGATGCTTCCCCACAGGTTATACATTCATTGTCTATTTTCTCTTTCCCTGATATGCATTTATGTAGCATAATCATGTCTCCTCATTTCCTTCTCTCCTGTAGTGTTGGTAGATTCCCATTTTTCTAGTCTTTCTTCGTAGCTTAGATCCCTTGTGCTTGGTATTCATCTTGTAGCTGCCTTTTGTACTTTTTCAATCTTATCTATGTGTTTTTTGAGATGAGAATTCCATACTATTGATGCATACTCCACGGTTGGTCTGATGAATGATTATCTTTCTCAACATGTCTTCATTTATATATGTGAATGCTATTCTCATATTAGCAAGCAATGTATACATGTAACGTACCTTCTCACTGATGTGGTCATCTGGAGATGGTCCGTTACTGATAATTGCTCCTAGGTCCTTCTCCCTTTCTGATGTGTGTAGGGTTGATCTTCTTAACTTATAATCCCAATCTGGTCTTTTCTCACTTTTACCAAATTTAATTACATGACACTTGTCCACACTGAATTCCATTTGCCATTTATTGCTCCATTCATGATCCTTATTTAATTCCTCTTGCAGCTATTTGCAAGAATTGTGTTAGTAATTTTCCTTTGAATTTTTGCATCATCCACAAACAAATTTAGATAGCTTCCATTTCCAGTGTTACTGTCTGTCATTTACTGTATATATACTAAAAACATAATTGGTGCCAGTACTGAACCCTGTAGTACTCCGCTGGTCACTTCCCTCCATGATGAGTAATTTCCCCTTAATATTGTTCTCATTTCCCTTTTTCTGAGAAAATCCTGCATCAAACAGTTTAGATTGGACACCAACTTGATGGTACAGTTTCCATAAAAGTCTTTGGTGCAGTACTGTCAAATACTTTCTAAAAATCTAAATAGATACTGTCCACCCATCCTTCTCTTTTCTGTAATGTTTCTCTAACTTATCATAGTAGCTTAATAGATTAGTAACACATGATTTTCCCTTTCTAAAACCGAACTGCATCTTTGTTATCATACTGTGTTCTTCTAGAAGTTTTACTCAAGCTTTCTTTATCAGCTTTTCTAGTATTTTACTTACAACACTGGTCAGTAATGTTGGTCGGTAGTTAAGTGGATTTTGTCTATTTCCTTTCTTGAAAAGGGGCACAATGTTTGCTTTCTTCCAAATATCAGGTAGTTTACCTTGACCCAAGGATTCCTTGGATATTAAATGCAATGGTCTGCATAGCTCTTCTATACATTTATGCAGCACCCAACCTGAAATTCCGTCAGGACCATTTGCTTTTCCTTCGTCTACTTTACGTAATTCTTCCTGTGTGTGTGTGTGTGTGTGTGTGTTGTCACGTAGCTTTAGTTCTGGGCAGTGACACCGACTGATCCCGAATAGGGTGCGTAAAGGCCCTATCACACTCCGAGGAGTAGACTGTAGCACCAGTCGAGCAGGGCAGTACTCCCGAGGTGGATGGAAAGCTGATGACAGGGAGTGCTGGAGCTCCCGTTTCATCAGCCCTCAGGACTAGTTCCTGACCATCCCCCTTTGCTGAACTTTTTCAGTGTCTCAGTTACACAGAGAGTAGGCCAGCATGCTCTCCAGTACAAATTTCTCTAACTATCTTCACCAAACTACATTCACAGTACACACTACACTTCCTATTCAAAATTTACCTAAAATGGCGTCGTTATATCAAGCCTCGGAGTCCCCAGGGGGGGGGACCATAAATGCCCCCACCGTCTGCCCCTCTCCCGATGACAACTCAAGGTGCCTGGAACCACTGTCTGACTCTCTTTTTCTTCATTTCTGCAACATTCGCGGCCTTTCCTCTAACTTTCGCTCTGTTGAGCACCACCTCTCCTCCTCTAAACCTCACCTTCTTTTTCTAACGGAGACTCAGCTGTCTGAGGCAACTGACAGCAAACCCTTTTCTGTATCCTCCTACTTTCTCTATACTCATTTCAAAGCCAAAGGTGGCTGTTGTGTATATATACGCAACGACTTATCTTGCTCTCGTGTTCCTGAACTTGATTCTTCTGAATTCTCCACACTCTGGCTTCGGCTTTCCTGTCATTCTCTGACTAAATATATCTGTGCTGTTTACTTATCCCCTAATTCTACTGACTATCAAAAATTCTTCGACTATCTTACTTCTACGATGGAACACATTCTATCCATTTCTCCTTTCTCTGAAATCTCCATTCTTGGAGATTTCAATGTTCACCACCACCTTTGGCTCTCCTCTCCTTTCACGGATCCACCTGGTGAACAAGCCTACATCTTTTCTATCCTTAATGACCTAGAGCAGCTTGTACAGCACCCTACCCGTATCCCTGACCGCCTTGGAGAGAGCTCCAACATACTTGACCTCTTCCTCACAACTAATCCTTCTGCTTACTCTGTTAATCTTTTCTCTCCGTTGGGCTCCTCCGATCACAACCTTATTACCTTAACCTGTCCTATCACTCCGGTACGGCCTGTGGACCCTCCAGGGAAACGTCGTCTGTGGCATTTTGGAGCCGCAGACTGGGAGGCCCTCAGGCAGTACTTCTTTGATTTTCCCTGGAATGATTATTGCTTCCATGGCCGTGAGCCATCTGAGTGTGCCTTGCGCATTACGGAGGTTATTCTCTCGGGCATGGAAGCATACATTCCTTTCTCATATCCTTTGACTAACGCAAGAAAGCCTTGGTTTAATCACGCTTGTTCTAATGCTGTCCGCAACAAGGAGAGGGCCTACAAAAGGTACCGGAGCCAACCCATCCCTGAATCACATCATCTTTACGTTTCTACGTTTACGTTTCGCTCTACTAAAAATAATTTCATCCATACTAAATGCTCTCAACTCTCCAACTCGAATTCTTCCCGCTCCTTCTGGCATCTTGCCAAAAATCTTTCTAACAACTTTACCTCATCATCCTTCCCTCCTCTTTTCTACTCTGATGGTTCTGTAGCTATTTCTTCTACTGATAAAGCAGATCTCTTCGCACAGACTTTCTCCTCCAATTCTACCTTAGACGATTCCGGTGCTGTTCCTCCATCACTTCCCCCCTCTGACTTCCTCATGGCTGACATTAAAATTTCTTCAGTTGATGTATTTTCTGCCATCACTGGCCTCAGTACTAACAAGGCATATGGGCCTGATGGGGTCCCTCCTGTTGTTCTCAAGAACTGTGCTTCTGTGCTTACACCCTGCCTAGGCAAACTCTTTCGTCTTTGTCTGTCAACTTGTACCTTTCCTTCTTGCTGGAAGTTTGCTCTCATTCAGCCAGTCCCAAAGAAGGGTGACCACTCCCATCCCTCCAACTATCGTCCAATTGCTTTAACGTCCTGTATTTCAAAAGTTTTTGAGTCAATTCTTAATAGAAAAATTTTAAGGCATCTTTCCTATCACAACCTTCTTTCCGATCGTCAGTATGGGTTCCGTCAGGGACGCTCCACTGGCGATCTTCTCACCTACCTTTCAGACTCCTGGTCATCCTCCTTTCGGGACTTTGGCGAAAGCTTTGCCATTGCACTTGACATCTCAAAGGCTTTCGATCGAGTCTGGCATAAATCTTTAATTTCCAAACTGCCCTCCTACGGTTTCTATCCTTCTATCTGTGCCTTCATCGCTAGCTTCCTTTCTGGTCGTTCTATAGCCGCTGTTGTAGACGGCCATCGTTCTTCTCCTAGATCTATCAACAGTGGTGTTCCTCAGGGCTCTGTCCTATCACCAACTCTCTTCCTTTTATTCATCAATGATCTTCTAAGCTGTACATCTAACCATATCCACTCATACGCTGATGACTCCACCCTTCACCTTTCCATTCGGTTCCCGCAACGCCCATCTCAACAGTTACTTCAACAAACAAGGGATGAGGCTGTGGCACACCTAATGTCTGACTTGGCTCGTATCTCTTACTGGGGTAAAAATAATATGGTTGTTTTTAATGCATCTAAGACTCAGTTCTTACACATATCAACCCGACAAAATCTTCCACAGGTATACCCACTAATGTTTAATAATATTCAGCTTAATCCTGCATCATCCTTGAACATGCTTGGGGTTTCATTTACTCGGGACTTATCTTGGAAAGATCATATTACATCTCTTGTAAAATGTGCTTCCAAGAGATTGGGTGTGCTAAGCTGACTCCGCTCTTTCTTTACCCCTGCGCAATTGTTGACTCTATACAGGGGTTTTATCCTCCCCTGTGTGGAGTACAACTCTCATGTGTGGGGTGGCTCCCCACATACAGCTCTTCTCAATAGGGTGGAGTCAAAGGCTTTTCGTCTCATTAACTCTCCTCCTCTTACTGACTCCCTTCAACCTCTGTCTCTTCGCCGCACTGTTGCATCTTTATCTCTTTTCTATCGCTACTTTAATGGTCACTGCTCCTCTGAACTGTCTGCTTGCATTCCTCCACCTCTACGACGGGCGCGTAGCACCCGTCTGGCAGCAAACTCTCATCCTTTTTCTGTCCAACTCTCTAATGCAAGAGTTAACCGTTACTCCCAGTCTTTCATTTATGCAACAGGTCAGCTCTGGAACTGTCTCCCTCTGTCTGTATTTCCTGCTGCCTATGATCTCCAGTCTTTCAAACGCAGTGTGTCCAGGCATCTCAAAATGATCGGATCTTGAATTTGGCTCTATATTGTATTTTGTTTTTCTCTTGGAGGGAAGTGTTACTGCGGACTCATGGCCTTTGGTTCCTTCTTCCTCGCATAAAAAAAAAAATAAATAAATAAAAAAAAATATATATATATATACCTATTTATATATATATATATACCTATTTATATATATACCTCCCTTTCCTTGGGGGAAGCAGCCTAGGTATATAGATAGATAGATAGATATTTATATATATATATATATTTATATATATATATATTTATATATTTATATATATATATATTTATATATATATATATATATATATATATATTTATATATATATATATATATATATATATATATATATATATATATATTTATATATATATATATTTGTATATTTATATATATATATTGATATATATATATATATATATATATATATATATATATATATATATATATATATTGATATATATATATATATATATATATATATATATATATATATATATATATATATATATATATATATATATATATATATATATATATATATATATATATATATATATATATATATATATATGTCCCTGGGTGGCGGATAGGGGAAGGCCTTGTTGAAATGCTAGGTACCATCTTGGACATCGCCTTCTATGGGGACCCCCTATAGATAAATGGGGCTGTATCGAACATACTGAATAAGGTGGCCAAAAAATTACATCTCACCAGAAACTATGTGGCAGGGAGGTGAAATTATTTGCCACAGTCCTCCCAACCAAACATGAACTCTGTTGCAAATGATCTGATGGGCTTTCCTGTTGGATCGTCGTCTATTGAAGGTCCAACCGCACTGCCTCCTGTGTTTATGGGCAGTGTGCCACCAAAAGTGATTAGGCACCGTGTTGGCAAATTAGAGACTGGGATATTAATCAAACTGACATTCATGAAGATCATTATTTACAATGTAAGAAGCCTCGCAGAAGATTACAAACTTGATAAGCCATAGCCGCCAGGGGGTTCCCGACCACTGCACACTCCTCCCTACGGGTGATTTCCAAGATTTTGGGAAAAATACACTTACTTCAAATCTTTATATCTGACAAACTATAAGAGCTAGAAAATCACATAAAAGTTCATACGACTCAACAACTCTTCCTCTTTCCAGTGAAGGTATTCCGATGTCTCTAGGTGGTCCCGTCGATGAGTAAGGATGAGTTGAAGACGAGTGGTTTTTCATGTTTTGGCGCGCGGCTCCAAGCGCGAGCCACTGGCCAATGCCTTGGCCCAGCTGGCTAGCGTTGGCAGCAATGCCTGGAGTGGCGATTGTAACACTGCCCGAGCGTCCTTGGAATGCGGAAGATTCCACTCGTTTTTCTACTCCTTACTCACCGCCATGAAAATGAGTCATCACCCGGTTCATGTGACTCATCCAAGGATTTACCGCCCTCTCTATTATGCCTCTATGCCCCGTAGGTGTGTGGGAAAGGAAATATCTCTTCGTTTTTCTGTACTCACTTCTTCCGTAAGGAATATTTCTCCTTTACTTAGTTTTTCTGTAATCACTTCTTCCGTAAATAATCATATTTCTCCTTTCCTAAGACACTTAGAACTGCACTGTACATCACGATTACGGGTAATTACACTTGACAATTAAATGCTGTTGCTCTTTCACGCATTATCGTAGAATATGAGGTAATTATTTGTACTATAAATCAGACTGCTTTATACTAATCAGGGTTATAGTGAAAATCACATAAGTTTTACACAACTAACATTATTTGTACTTCACATCACAGATACACTGATGCTCATATTTGGCACAATTCCCCTGAGTATTGAGTGAAATAATTTAGGTATAGCCAAGCAGGTATTGTTCTTTGTGGCCCGCTCACAAGTGTTTTTTTTTTTTTTCAGGTAACATGTAGGCAGACTCAAAGTATTTCCAATAATTTTCTAACCAATATCCAATACACAGTATAAATTTCTGTATTACACTTACTATAAATCAATTATATGCACTTGTAGAACTTATTGTAAAAGACATATATCTTAGCACTTACTATAATTCACTTATAATATCACATTTTCACTCATTTATGAAAATACACAAACTTGTGCATTGCTGTACACTATTTACACTTCCCCACATATCTGCTTAGTACTCACGCTCGGAGTGATGCTCTGAGAGGCATTTGGGGCATAGGGGGACCTTGCATTCTGCACATTGGTATGAGGTCTCTTTTCGTGCTGGGGGGTTGTGCGGCAGACGTGGCACCGTCTGTATGCGAGACGATCTGCTGCAGTTCTCCCGATCTCCACAATCTTGTGCCAATGGAAATACTTAGCACAGCTGAGCCTGTCTGCTGGAGCTGCTGTCCCCCGCCTAGCACCTGTCACCTGAGCAGTTGAATATTGCTCAAGGAGTTCACGTGCCAGCTCTCTCTCAAACCCTCGTAGAGAGAGAGGCTTCCCGACAAGCTCCTTGAGCAGTATGAAACTGTTCAGGACGGCAATATCAAGAAGGTGTAATAACGTCTTCTTGTACCACCTGCAGGACTTACACAGGCATTCGACCTCACCAATTTGCATGTCCGATTTATGAACCAGCTGCATGTTGATATCGTAATCATTGACTGCATCTGGTTTCACCACGGGTTCCCTGGTCCTGGAGTCTGTTTTACCAGTTTTCTCCAGCACACCTTTATGAACTGTAGACAACATGTTAACCCATCTCTTGTCATGCCAGAGAAGGGCTAACATGTTCCCACATTTCTCTGTCAGAAGGGCTCCTTTCTCAGTATTTGCTGGAAATACTGGGAAATTCTTTCTGTTGGCCCTAACAGTTCCACAGGACCCAGTACCATGGTCAAGCAAATACTTTGTCAATGCCGGGGCTTTGTAATAAATGTCGGTATACAGAATGTGGTGCCTGTTGAAATACCTTTCCATCAGCACTTTCACTGCTGATGCAGAGAATCCATGAGGATCATCGCTAGGTATATCAACATCTGTTACCGAGTAAACTATTCCATCCAGCACATATCCAGTTTTACAGTCACAAAGCACAAAGATTTTGAGGCCAAATCTGTGACACTTTGATGGCACATACTGAATAAGTGCAAGCCTGCCCCTGAATAACACCAGTGACTCATCAATAATCACTTTCTGGAAAGGACAGAAAACCCTTGAGAATGACTCTTTCAGCATTGTAAGGATTGGTCTTATTTTCCATAACCTATCGTTCAGTGCAGGACCGTGATTTCGATTGAAGTGTAGGAACCTCAGGATTGCCAGGTACCTATCACGGGCCATGTACTTGCTGAAGACAGGTGTGCCAATGAGTTCATCCACGGACCAATAGTTGTGAAGCACGTTTTTTTACGTGCACCATCAGCATGGTCAGGGCGAGCCACACAAACATCTCCCCCACTTCAACAGGTGTCCATTCACGCATGTGCATGCTCTCACTGGCAGGCACATCCAGCCAACGCATGCACATGGACTGGTGGAGATTGATTTCATCCACAAGGTACTGCATTATTGCAGTCGCAAAAATGGCTTTGAACTGACTGCTAATAGTCCAGGGCCTGGGGGGAAGCTCATCCTCTTGAACATATGCACCCTCCTCATCAAATTCTGGCACAGACGGCTCAAAGCCGGCACCACCCTCCCACACAAATGTGTCTAATCTACCCACACATGGTAGATCAGGCCGTCTGGCAGTTGCACTATGTTTTCCCATCACTTGTGCACGACCACGGACAGTGGGGGGGAAGGAGAGGGAAAGGGAGAGATGGGGGAGGCGGGGGAGTAAGTGGGTGATGACTCACCTGATGCAGAACTTTCCATTGAAGACATTTGGCGCTGCGTATCACCAAGTGGCACCCGTCTTGGAAATATCACTCCCAAAGGGCCTGGTTGAGAAGACTCTGCCCTTGAAGTGGTAGGCGAGGTGTGGGGAAGCGGTGGAGGAAGATACGTCAGCGTGCAGGCGGGGAGAGTGTGGGGGAAATGGCTCTGTGGCATTTTTTACGCAGATGTCAGCCAGGTCCACGGCCACTTTCCCGATCTCCTGGGTTACCTTGCGCCTCCTCATCACCAAAATCATCGCTCTCGTAGGCTGTCCGTTCCTCCTGAAGAAGTTGGAGACCCCTCTCTGGCGTCGGAGAGCATGTAGGGGTTAGAGGGCGAAAGAGCTCTCTTTCTATGTAGTAGTTTTGCTTACCCTCTGACGACGTACTCTTACAAAGTTTTCTAGAGAAGACAGTTTCATCTAGAGCACGTCCTATGGCACTATCGCTTAGCCCTTTCCCTGGCACAAAGTGCTGAACTTTAGTGGGGGTCAATGAGGCGATCGGCCCTTCACGTGGTGGAACGAAATTGGTTGACGTCGAGGAAGATGACATGGCTCCTCTTGCTACCACTGCCCAGTACAAACTTAACTGCGCAACCGCAGGGTACCTGTGGGTCCTACCTACCCTGTAGGTATCGCAGAAAATGGTCTCGCTCTCTGTCACGAATCAATTCGCGACATTTCCCTTTTGTGAGAGGCCACGAACTATTAGTGGAAAACTCACTGTGTATCGCTCAGTTAACCGTTTCTCTCTCCATTTCGGAGTATACTTTTCAAAACATTCGTCACTTTTAAAAGTGACCGATTTAATGCACGTCACTAAGTGCTCTACTGAGCGATACAATTGTTTCTTTATTGTTCGCCCCTGCTTGCCTCAACCGTTAGCCACGCCTTCTTCTGGTGGCTTGTGCATCCTGCCTATACATCATTTGAATTCAGTCTAGTTGTTGCTTTGACGGAGAGAGGTCCTGTGCTCCAGAAGTGTGAGGTCAGCTAGCACCCAAGCTCCACAGAGTACAGTTTCTCCAAACTCCCACCCCTTGGTGATACAAAGCATTCATCGTTCAGTATTTTCTTTTGTTTTCCTAGTCTTAAGAGTTTAATTAAGGTGTTTTTTTTCTAGGCGTAAGTATTTAGCTTTTGTGTGAGTGAGTGAGTGCGGTCTCATTGATTTAATTTGAAATGTAACGTTAAATTTATTTTTTTGTAATCAATAATTTTAACAGTTCTTTTTCTTGAGCTTAATGTAAAGTAAACTCTTGTTTCATTTCTCCATAACTAAGCTTATTTCCTACATAGCTCCTAGCTTGCATACACGTTTAACTATTCATAACTGGTACTTAGACCAGTCTTGTTGTATTAACTTAAAATCCGTTGTGCCAGGAGTTAAGCATCAGCAAGGACCTGTTATTATTATTAGTATTAGTTTTTTATTGTCAGGGGTGAAGTAACTTTCTCCAGAGGCTAACAGTACTAATTCAGCATTTGTGAGTAATTAGTCTCTGCTGTGTACTGTTGAGAAAGTTTATAAATTCTCGTTCTCAGAGAATCGTGCACAAGCCAGCGTAAGTAATCGTTGCTTGATGTAGCAAGACAATCATTGTCTCTGCTCTTCAATATTATTGAATATTAATATCAATTAAATAATATTTAAGCATTTATTTAAAAATACCGTGATATATTATAAAAACCCCGTGACACTCTCAAACAGTGGCGGGTGGCCCCTGCGTCCTGAATCCTGTCATGCATACACATCAACCGGCGGATAGGGGCTAATGACTGGATTGGACAACATTAGTTGGGATAATGTAGATTTGAGTGAGGTCCATGGAAGAGAAGAAAAAGTAATCCAGCTCAAAGATAGCAACCACATTTTTTACTATAGAGGAAGGTAAAATGAAAGAGTTAGTGGTGCAGAATTCATAATTAACAGAAGTCTTGCAGACAACATTGTCAGATTCAGCAGTGTATCTGACAGAACAGCATGGACTGTAATTAGACTGTAAAAAAAAATAATAATAAAAATAATACAAGTATATATACCGACTTGTAAAACCTCGGATGAAGAAATAGAAACGTTCTATGATGACATCTCCCAGATTATCGAAGAAAAGACCACATGTACTATACTCATGGGAGACTTCAATGCAAATGTTGCCAAATAAAAAAATGGAGACGCATGTACTGGAAAATTTGGAATTGAAGAAAGGAATGAAAGAGGAGAAATGGTGGTATATTAAGCTGAAATGTATAACATGAGAATTATGAACACATTCTTTGACAAAAGAACAGGGAGAAAATGGAACCTGGAGAAGTCCAAATGGAAAAACAGTTGACTTCATTATAGCAGATAAGAATAACACGATCACAAATGTCACAGTTATCAACAAAGTAAATACTGGAAGTGAGCGTGGAATGATGGGTTACACACAGCTAGCTTCAATTTCAGTAGAAAAAAAAAAGGATTAAAAAAGAAAAAGTTATGCCCAATAAAAGTTAAAAAAAAAAAAAACTGCCTTTCAGAAGTAACGAACAGATTTAAGGCTCTAAGTAATGCTGAATGTAATATTCATGAGTTGAATGATAGACTAACAAAAGTGCTAAGACAATCGGCGGAGGCAATAGACTAAGAAACCTAATGCAATCTAATCCAAGAAGTATTCGGAAATGACACTCGATCTCATGAAAAAAAGAAATTAAATGGAAGTAAAAACAAAGAAAGATAAAACAGAACAAGCGAAAATAAATAAGCTTATCAACAAGAGACAATGAGAAGAAAAAAGAAAGAGGAACATGGATCACATCAAAGAAACCATCAAAAGGGAAAAATTCTGAAACACGTCAGAAGTAAAATGGCATTAGGAAAGTAAGAAATTATATCACTGAAAGCCAAAAACAGTGAAGTTATTAACTTCAGAGATAAGATGGTGAAGAGAGTTGGAGAATTTTACAACGAACTGAATGCATCCAAGACAGTAGTACCAATAGCTAACTTTTCACTTGACACAAGTGAAATATCTAAGGTAACACCAGACGAAGTAAACATTTATCTTCAAAATATTAAAAAAGGGAAGGCTTCACGAGAAGATGGAATAGTAGCAGATTTCCTGTTGGATGCAGGAGTGGAAGTACAAAACAGGCTTCCCCACTTTGTTAATCAATGTATAAAAAAAAAGAAAATTCCCAAAACATGGTGTAATGCAATAGATATTTTCTATCTATCTATCTATTGCCAGACGCCTCAATCCCGTTTGGGGTGGCCACAAACAAATCGCCTCCACGTCGCCTTGTCCCCCGCCATTTCACTGCCCTGCTCCCAACTCACACCCCCCTCTCACATATATCTCTCCACCCCATCCCTCCATCTCATCCTCGGCCTCCCCCTCCCTCTTTCCCCATCCACCTCACTCACATACACTCTCTTCGTCAGTCTCTCACCCTCCATCCTCTCCACATGGCCAAACCACCTCAGTGTGTTCCTCATAACGCTTCCAATCACATCCACATCCACACCACAACGCTCCTTTATATCCTCATTCGTCAGCTTGTCTCTCCATGTGACTCCACAGGCTCCTCTTAAATAACTCATTTCCACTGCTCTCACTCTTGACTTGTGTCCTTCCAACAACGTCCAAGCTTCACTTCCATACGTTAGAGTTGGTATCACAATACTGTCATGTAGTAACTTTTTCACTTCCATGCTCACTTCCCTGTTTCTTATCACTGCTTTCAAAGAACCAGCAACCTTTCTTCCCTGCTGTACCCTTTCAAGTACTTCGCCATCCAAACCTCCATCCTTACTCATCATACTACCCAAGTACTTAAACGTACTCACATTTTCCAATTCCTCACCATCCAACCTCGCTGGACATTCACTGACTTCACCTCTCTCCAAGACCATCACTTTACTCTTCCCTACATTCACCTTTAGATTCCGTTTCTTACACACTCACCCAAACTCATCCACCAAGCCTTGCAGCTCCCCTTCGTCTTCACTCAACAACACAGTATCATCTGCAAACAACAGTACAGGGAATTTCCAAACACTATCCTCTCTCACCAGGGCCACTCCAACATCCACTACTCTACCTTGTACCTCTTTTATTACCCCATCCATGTACGGATTGAACAACCATGGAGACATGACACATCCCTGTTTCAACCCAACCTTCAAATAGAAAAATTCATTTAGTTCACCATTGTTACGGAACAGAGAGAGATAATGAACACTTCAAGTGAGAATACTAAAATCACTACAGTCCCGCAAAGTTCCAGGTTCAAAACAAAAGACTTAGGTAAAATTACAAGTTAAAGTTTAATGCACAAACTAACAAATAAACATTAAGGACTCATAAGGACAATGTGCTGGCAAAACAGGTTACATATATGGTTAACTGCAATAGCCTCTATTAACACGAATTTAGCAAGAGGAAATTTATCTAAGCCAGCCCTGATAAAATGAGAAAACCGGATAATGCTTAGTTAAAGCAAGATATAATATTATTACAGATACAAAATATTACTAATACTGGCTGACAGCAAAAACTTTACCGGGCTTACGAGTTAACGCCTTATGCTATACAGTACAAGAAAAATGGTAATAACACTTATACTCAAATTATACAGCAGCTAGATGGCTGGAGACTTCCTGAGCACTCACAAAACTAATAATACACTATACAGGGGAGGACAGAGATGTGAACAAAATGAGGAGTAGATCTAAGTGGCAACTAATGCAGAGACTGAGCTCATTATATAGGAGCCGGCAGAGCTTGAATCAACTTGTAAGAAGGACGCGCAAATGAAGGCACAGAGGACGAAGAGTTAATAATCCTGCTCTGAACAACAGAAAGAACGACTTACTCTACTATAAGGGGGAGAAGGGGGGAGTGAGGTAGAACATGCAAGCCTGGTCACTATGGAAGCCACGTGGCGAATCGTGATCAAACATGCAGCATACTGTACATTAGAATTATACAAAGGATGATGAAATCATAGGCTATGTAACACCTCCCCACAAAGAAAAAGAAATTTACAAAGGAAATTTCTTATTACTCTAAAACAATCTGTCTAAAGTCTAGATAAGCAATCTGCAATAACATTTTCTTTCCCCTTGACATGTTGTATGTCTAATGAATACTCCTGAAGAAGTAGACTCCATCTTGTCAATCTCTTATTTTTATCTTTAAACTTACTAAGGAATATCAATGGGTTATGATCGGTATAAATAACTATGGGGTCAAAACCAAAAAACAAATAAAATGAAAAATGCTGTAAACCCAAAATCAAGGCCAAAAACTCTTTCTCAATAGTTGAGTAGTTCTTTTGAGGTGGAGTGAACTTCTTATTGTAATAAGATACAGGGTGTTCAATACCCTGATCATCCTCTTGCAGCAAAACAGCCCCGGCTCCTGTATTACTTGCATCAACAGCCATCTTAAAAGGTTTAGCAAAATTTGGAGTAGCGAGCACTGGCTGACTTAATAGGATAGCTTTAAGTTTACTGAAAGAGGATTCACAGTTATCGGTCCAGACAAATTTAACTCCCTTTTTCAGTAGGTCTGTAAGTAGTGATACAAGAATTGAAAAGTTAAGAACAAATCTCCTGTAATAACCTACCATTCCCAAAAATCTTTGTAGCTCTTTCCTACTTTTAGGTCTGGGAAGATCACTTATAACCTGAACCTTAGCTCCTGGTGGTGCAACATGTCCATCACCAATTACGTACCCAAGGCACTGAACTTTAGCTTGACCAAACTCACACTTTGATAAATTAGCTACAAGATTATCCTGAACCAAACGCTCAAGAAATTTACTGACATGGCATAGGTGATCTTTCCAGTTGTCACTGAAGATTAATACATCATCAATATAAACAACACACCCTGCCAAAACCTCTGTTACAACATTCATGAGCTTCTGAAAAGTGGCTGGTGCATTCTTCATACCATATGGCATTAGAGAACATGCAAAAATCTTTCCTAGTGTTACAAAACATGAGATCTCCCTAGCACGTTCAGTCATAGGTACTTGCCAGTATCCCTTTAACAAATCAAACTTACTTATGTACCTAGCCTTTCCGATCTTGTCTATGCAATCTTCCACGCGAGGGACAGGGTGAGTGTCTGTTTTGGTTATCTGATTAACACGTCTGTAGTCGATGCAAAGCCGCTGTGACCCACCTAGCTTAGGGACTAGAGTGACAGGAGAACTCCACTCGCTCTGACAAGGCTCAATCATCTTGTGGTCCAAGAGGTAGCCAAGCTCCTTCTGGATGAGAGGAACTTTCACTGGGTTCACACGGTAAGGAGGCAGTTTAATTGGCTTTGCGTCTCCAACATCGACATCATGCATCAACACAGTGGTTCTTCCTGGAGTGGCACGGAACACTTGTGGGCACTCCTGCAGTAATGCCGAAAACTCCTGCCTTACCTCGGGAGCTAGATGAGAAAGCTTAGTCTGTAGATCATTCATGATATCAGGATTCTTCCCCAAACTATCACTCAGGCTCATGCTGCATGGGAGAACTTCACTTGCAGACTCGGGTGGAACAGCTACAGTGCAGACTGGGTTATTTTCGTCCCGCCTGTGATAACTTTAGCATGTTGATGTGACAAAGTTGCTTGTTCTTTCTACGATCTGGTGTGGCGATGACATAGTTGACATCACTGAGTTTCTTCTCCACGAAATAAGGACCACTAAACTTGGCTTGAAGAGGTTGCCCATGCACCGGTAGCAGAATCAAAACCTGATCTCCTGGCTGAAAATGGCGTAACCTGGACTTCTTATCATACCAAGTCTTCATCTTCTCCTGAGCAGCTCCTAAATTCTCTCTCGCCAGCTGTAAAGCAATGGACAGCCGTTTCTTGAACTTCATCACATACTCCAGCAGGTTGATGTCATCTTCCTCCGACAGCCAGCACTCCTTGAGTAGCTTAAGGGGTCCTCTTACTTCATGGCCAAACAGTAGTTCAAAGGGTGAGAAGCCCAGTGTTTCATTTGGAGATTGTCTTGCAGCAAATACAACGAATGGAAGACCTTTATCCCAATCTTTCTGATGTTCAGAACAGTATTTTCTGAGCATCGATTTGAGTGTTTGATGATATCTCTCCAACGCTCCTTGGGTCTGCGGATGGTAAGCTGAAGACGTGATCTGGGTGATGCCCAACTCTTTCAGACACTGCTTGAAAACATATGACATGAGATTACTTCCCGAGTCTGACTGTACCTCCTTTGGCAGACCAAACTTGGTGAAGAACCCTAGCATTTCCTTAACCACGTTCTTTGCTGAGATATTTCTAAGTGGAATGGCTTCAGGATAACGAGTAGCCATATCAATCAGGGTCAACACATAAGTCATAGGAAGAGGGCCCACAATTTCCACCAACACACGGGTGAATGGCGCCTCAAAAGGAGGAATGGGAACTAGAGGTGCAACCTTTTCGGTCTGATTACACTTCCCCACAACATGACAGGTGTGACAAGACTTACAATACCAGGAAACATCTCTGAAGATACCTGGCCAGTAGAAGTGTTTCAAAATGCGTGCCACAGTCTTCCTCACTCCAAGGTGTCCTGCCAAACTGGAATCATGAGCCACTCTAATGATATCCTGCCTACAAACACGAGGGATGACAACTTGATGTACAACCTCCCATTCACAGTCGGCTGATGCTGTTGGGGGTCTCCACTTCCTCATAAGTACTCCTGACTTTATATAATAACAAGTAGAAGCACCAGCTGACTCTTCCTCACTGCAAGCAGAGTTAGCTAGACCTTTCAACTCAGGGTCAGCAACCTGCAACTCAACCAACTCTTGATGAGACAAATTATCAACACTACGGGGTACTGCCTCATCTGGTGAGTGGTCCAAATTAGCAAGAAAAGTGTCAGCTAGGATAACATCATCATCATCATTGTCCTCTAAGTCACCAGTAACTTTAGACTTAGCCCTAGTGACAGCACATGCAGAGAACACATCAGGGACATCACAATCCCGGGCTGCAGCCACCGGTTCACCAGACAACTGAGGAACTGGGCACACTTGACTTCCACCAATATCATTTCCAAGTAAGAAAGTTACACCTGACATTGGGAGTGTCTCAACCAACCCTATCATAACGGAACCATTAACAAAACCAGACTCTAAATTCACTCTGCACAGAGGGACAGAGAAGTAATTATTCCCTACACCTTGTAAGATTACAGTTTCATCAGAGGAATGAATATTAGAGCCTAGAACACTGGTCAGCATAAGGGATTGGCAAGCACCTGTATCACGATATATTTTAACTGATTTCCTGTCATTACTGTCCAGAGGACTGACAAAACCATCAGACAGGAAATTAGCACATGAACTCTTGAGAGTGTCACCCACGTTACTGCTCAAAAGAGGAGCTTCATCATGAGAATTTAATTTACCCCTCAAAGCAGGTTCAGTTAACTGGGTTAAAGAATTCTGGAAACTCTCAAGGGTGGACACTACACCAATTGACTGAATATTTAAAGACTCCTTTTTGTTCACATCACGCTGTCTCCTGAAACATTTTTTTCGTAGTATGACCAAGCTTACTACAATAAGTACATTTACTTTTCTGAAATCTAGAGGTGGAGCTGGTATTTACTTCCTGAGAAACATCCTCTTTATTCTCTTTCCTGATACCTGTACTCTGAGTAGAGGCAACGTACTTACTCTCAGCTTTCTTTAGAATATCTCTTGTGAGTGAGAACATATTCATCAGCTAATACTGCAGCATCAGACAAATTATCTCTTCTTTTCTCATCAAGATATAGGCTTACATCTTTATTAATACACCTTTTGTAGTCCTCCAGCAAAATCATCTGCTTTAATTTATCAAAATCAGAATTTACATTCTTAGAATTTAACCACTGCTCTAACAGATCTTCTTTGATTTTTGCATACTCAACATGGGATTGCTTATCTTGCTTATAAGTTGTCCTAAATTTTACTGTATAGGCTTCAGGAACAAGCTCATAGGCCTTAAGAATCAAGCTCTTAACTACATCATAATTATCAGATTGATCCTGAGGCAAAGATGCATAAGTTACTTGAACTTTACCGGTGAGAACAGTTTGAAGGAGTACTGGCCAATACTTTTTGGGCCAATTAAAACCTGTAGCTACCCTCTCAAACAACTGAAAATACTTTGTTAAATCAGATTCATTAAAAGGAGGGACAAGTTTAACATTTTTAGCCACATCAAAATCATCAGAGCTAGATGATCCAGTTCTACCTTGTTTCATGCGATACTCATGGTCTGCCTGAATCCTAGCAAGTTCAATTTGTGCCTGAGCCTGTACCTGTGCCTGTGCCTCCTGAATACGAGCCTGAGACTCAGCCTCCTTAGCACGTGCCTGAAACTCAACCTCCTTAGCACGAGCCTGAAACTTAGCCTCCTTAGCACGAGCCTCCTGCAGGGCTAGCTGTAACTTAGCTATTTCAATCTGCGTTTGCTCATCTGGAGGAGTTACATTGAACAAGCTTTTATTAATCATGCCAACAATTTGATCTTTAGAATGATGAGAGCGAACAGCAATTCCCAGTTGTTGAGCAACAAGCTTAAGTTCATTCTTTGTTCTGTTTTCTACATCACACACTGTTTGCACATTTGACATAAAATCTTTGGCTTCATCAAGAGTAGTAATAGTACACATCATGAATAAATCAGTCACGAAATATCAAACAATATCCTTATAATAATATCCTGAATATCCTGATAAGAGGTCGCCAAATTTATGTTACAGAACAGAGAGAGTGAATGAACACTTCAAGTGAGAAAACTAAAATCACTACTGTCCCGCAAAGTTCCAGGTTCAAAACAAAAGACTTAGGTAAAATTACAAGTTAAAGTTTAATGCACAAACTAACAACTAAACATTCAGGACTCATAAGGATAATGTAATGGCAAAACAGGTTACATATATGGTTAACTGCAATAGCCTCTATTAACACGAATTTAGCAAGAGCAAATTTATCTAAGTCAGCCCTGATAAAATGAGAAAACCGGATAATGCTCAGTTAAAGCAAGATAAAAATATTATTACAGATACAAAATATTACTAATACTGGCTGACAGCAAAAACTTTACCAGGCTTACGAATTAACGCCTTATGCTATACAGTACAAGAAAAATGGTAATAACACTTATACTCAAATTATACAGCAGCTAGATGGCTGGAGACTTCCTGAGCACTCACAAAAATAATAATACACTATACAGGGGAGGACAGAGATGTGAACAAAATGAGGAGTAGATCTAAGTGGCAACTAATGCAGAGACTGAGCTCATTATATAGGGGCCGGCAGAGCTTGAATCAACTTGTAAGAAGGATGCACAAATGAAGGCACAGAGGACGAAGGGTTAATAATCCTGCTCTGAACAACAGAAAGAACGACTTACTCTACTATAAGGGGGAGAAGGGGGGAGTGAGGTAGAACACGCAAGCCTGGTCACTATGGAAGCCACATGACGAATCGTGATCAAACATGCAGCATACTGTACATTAGAATTATACAAAAGATGATGAAAGCATAGGCTATGTAACACCATCCACATGCACTGCAGCCTTAGCACCATCATACTCTTCACAGCATTCAACAACTTCCCATCTGCTCCATATATTCTTAATACTTTCCACAATCCTTGTCTATCCACGCTGTCATATGCTTTCTCCAAATCCATGAAAGCCACATACAACTTCATTCCCTTCTCTAGAAACTTTTCCACTAAATATCCAAGAATGAATATCTGATCTACACAACCTCTTCCCTTCCTAAAGCCTCCCTGTTCTTCTCCAACTAATTTCTCTGTTCTTTCTCTAACTCTGTCAATAAGTATCTTACCATACACTTTTCCTATTATACTAAGAAGACAAATGCCCCTATGATTACCACACACTTCTTTTTCCCCTTTTGCTTTGTACAAGGGAATAATTATACCTGACTTCCAATCCTCTGGGACTTTACCTTCCTCCCAGGCCAATCTGCATATCTTCCACATCCATTCTACTACTATCTCTCCCCCATGCTTCGGCATTTCACCACACACTCCATTAATTCCTGAGGTTTCCCCAATTTAACTTTCTTCACTGCTTCCACAACTTCTATCCTACTGATTTCTTCCTGTCTTTTCACCTTCCTCATTCTCCCAGCCATTCCCCAGCCACTTATACTTGCATTACTTCTATACTGTATGTTCAACAATTCCTCACTTTTTCTCCCTTCTCCACTAGTAATCTACCATTTTTATCTTTCACTCCCCTGCTAACCTCACTTCCACCCTGTCTTACTCTTTTCACCTCTTTCCAGAACATTTTCTTACAGTCCCTCCACTTTACACTCAAATTCCTTCCAAATTCTTCATCCACTCTCTTCTTACTCTCGCTTACTAATCTTTTCACCTCTCTCTTTCTTTCTGCATATAACTCTCTTTTCCGCCTCTCAACTTCTTCCACGCCCCTATTTCTCGCCCATTCATTGTATGCTTTCTTCTTTTGTGCCAAAGCCTGTCTCACCTCTTCAGTCCACCACGCTGTTTCTTGCACCCCCCTCTGTCTTCTCTTTCTCTCTCACACCACATCACATGCTGCACATATTTCTTCTGTAAATATCCTGCACACACCTTCCACGTCCCCCATCTGCTCCAATTCATATTTGCCCAATCGTTCCTCCACTTCTCTCTTATACTCTGCCTTTTTCTCATCCTCTTGTAACCTTTCCACTCTCCTTGCAACTACTCCTTCCTCTCGTCTTTACCTTCTTCTATTCCTCCATCTTACTTGGATCCTAATTCTGGCCACCACCAAGTAGTGGTCAGAAAGTCCACTCCCCCAACCTCTATAAGCCCTTGCATCCATTACACATCTTCGCATCCTTTCATCCACACACACATAATCAATCATTGCCTGCCTTTCATTCAGTTCACCACCCACCCTTCTCATCACTCGCCATGTATACTTGTGGATCATTTTATGCCTGAAGAGGGTATTGGCCATCACCAACCCCCTCCCAGCACAAATGTCCACTAACGCACTACCATTCTCATCTATCTCAGCAGGCACACCCCACTCACCAAACTATTCCATCCACTTTCACATTCCTTACTTTACCATTCATATCACCGATCAAAAACACTCTCTCATTGCTTCCAAACTTTTCCATGCACACTTCCATATTCGTCCAGAACTCTTCTCTCACTCTGCTAGCACGATCTTCCGTTGGGGCATACGCACACACAATCGCCCACATTTGTATTTTACTTGACACACAGAAAAAAAAAAAAAAAATCAAAAGATATTAGTGACCATCGACCCATTAGCTTAGTCATTCATTTACAAACACTTCACTGAAGTCCTTACTCACAGAATAAAAAAAATCCTTACTCACAGAATAAAAAAAATTTTAGAAGAAAAGCAACCTCGTGAACAATTAGGATTCCGTAGCGGGTATTCGACTGCTGGTCATCTACACACAGTGAATCTGCTAACTGAGAAAACTACAGAATATAATAAACTACTTTGCTTTGGTTTTGTTGATTACGAAAAGGCTTTTGACTTAGTGGAGCACATAGCAATTATAAATTCATTGTGAAAACAATGAGTAAATGAGAACATTGTTAAACTTCTCTAAAACATATATAAAGAGAGAATTGCTGCAATTAAACTTCATAAAGACTTGGGGAAAAAATAAGATTGAGAAGGATGTGCGTTAGGGTAATCCAATTTCACCAAAAGTATTTACAGCATGCCTGGAAAGTATTTTCAGAAAGCTAGAATGGGAGAACAAAGGGGTAAACATAGATGGAGAAAAGCTAAACCATTTAAGATCTCCAGATGACATTGTCCTAATCTCAGAAACAGCAGAGACATTGCAAGAAATGTTACATGACCTGAACAGAGAAAGTCTCAGAGTATGGCTATAAGATGAACCAGAGTAAAACTAATGTTTAATCCACAAATACGGAAGAGCGTCATCAGGAAAATGGAAGAAATGTTTGAAGAAGTTGAGTACAATTACCAGGGGCAAATACTTTACCGAAATACCATGATAGCGAAAGAAAAAGGCGCTTTACAATTCGAGTGAAAGCTTTTGGTAAACGGAGACATTATGAAAAGCAGCGAGCCAATATGTATGAAACGAAAAGTATATAACGAATGTATAATTCCAGCTATGACGTACTGTTGTGAGACGTGGAAACTAACAAAATCGATGGAAAATAAACTAACCCGTTCTCCGAGAGCAATGGAAAGGTCTACAATTGGAATACCTTTAAGAGGCAAGAAAAGATCAACTTGGATGAGAGAGCAGACTAAAGTCAAATACATTATAGAAGTTACAAAAAGAACAGAAACGGAGGTGGGCAGACCATGTAGGAAGAATAAGGGATAACCGAGGGAGCAAGAGGCTGACTGATTGGACAGCAAGAGAAAGCAAGTGTAGCGAAAAAAGGCCAGACAGGAGGTGAGATAGTGAAATATGCAGGGAAAACGTGGCAGAGATTGGCTCAGTCAAGGAATTCGTGGAGAATGTTGGGGGAGGCCTTTGTTCAACAGTGCACTTGATGATGATGATGATGATGATGATGATGATGATGGTGATGAATCTTTCAGTGAAACATTGAAACTCCTCTTCCAAAAACTCACTGCTGCATATTTTTAACGCTCTAAGAAAAAATCCAATTACAACACCTGCCTTTGTTCACAAACTTTGTGCAGATGGAAAATAGACGAAATCATCCTTGTCTGTGGGTTTGCGGTATACTTGCCCAATCGGGAGGAGGCACAAATAATACAAATAAATGTGTAAGGACGGCAGTGGAAGCAGCTCACATTTTTGCAAACAATGGTGGCACAACTAACCATCGTGACGGCTTTCTGTGCTGGGCAAGGCCTAGCGCGGAAATAGCAATTACGAGGGGCGGCGAAGTCAGGTCAGGTCGTGGAGGGGAGGGGAGGGGAGGGGACACCCAGCAAGCGGGGTAATCCCATGGGTACTGAAGCAGCTCACATCAGTCCGAGTGAAGCATTCTCCTTGATAAAGGCCTCCGGTGGCATCGTTGGAGAATAAACTCCAGCCTCTCACCTGTGTTTTTCCTAATCTCCCAGTAGAATCCACTTCTCAGTATGGAACATTCACACACACACACACACACACACACACACACACGCACTCACATATCTATCTATCTATCTATCTATCTATCTGTCTATCGATCTATCTATCTATCTATCTATCTATATATATATATATGGGAGTGCTCACCCAGCCACGTACTGCATTGGCGGACACAAGGGGTGCTGTGGTTGAACCAGTGTCGCTAACTATAAAGTATGCTTGCACCCAGTTGGCTTGCGCGGGCTGATTACACTTGGTTCACAGACTACGCACACATCCAAAGCCATTCCTACACTACTGTTACATTTACAAGCACTTCTCACCCTACATACAATCTCTGCCAGATAGCCTAAGCCATTTGGTAGAGATACATTGGCTGTATCGTCCCGACTTCAGTCGGGATAGGCCGGTCCTGCAGTGGATACTCAAACGGCTGCTGCTGCTGATGATGATATACAGTATATATATATATATATATATATATATATATATATATATATATATATATATATATATATATATATATATATTGCAGAATATTTGCAAGTCAAAGAGGCGATGGTTTGAAGCAGAGCAAAAACTAAGTGGGAAGAATGCCTGCATCACCGTATTAAAAAAGAAAATAAATCTCATTATGGTGAGGCATGGCGTAAGGCCTTAATATTGCACATAAAACAAGTGTCCTTAGTCTCAGACGGGTTGTCATTTTGAACAAATTTTCATAAGTATTTTTTTTTTTTTAATTCAGTCGTATCTGTGACCAAATTATCATCATACCGACTTTTTTGTTCTTCCTAAGGATGGAATGAGGTAAAATCCATAATACAAGAAACGAGAAATATTAAAATGCAAGAACTGTCAACAGCTGTGCTAAAGTAAAATACTGTGTGTACCAGGCAGCCTTAAACTTTTCTTTATCTCTCCTGAGCAGCAATGTTCAACCAAGGGTACACTTGGGGTTTACCAGAAGATACACATATGTTAACCGAGTAAAATCTAAAATGAGATCTCAACTGTCTGGGGAAGCAGATGTGGGACTTGCATCATCAGTGACTGCTCCCCGATGCTTGTGACAAAGACCACATATAACGCCAGACGTTTGCATACTGCTTTTGTTCTGCTGTGCTGACGTGCTTAAGAGATGAAGCTGACAAGTGAAGAAATAATTACAGTTTCCTAACTTCGGCGACGTAAAACCATGTACGAACAAGCAACAGGGAAGAGAAGAATGAATCATGGACAAAGAGAGAACAGCAAAAAGGAGTGAAGAACTATAAATACAATTAAACATAACAAACATTATTCTCTTTCAGAGTTTAGAATATTTACTTTTTAGTTTTAACCCTGTCATTATGCACTGGTCTCTGATAAACCAAGGTAACTCTTTTACTGTCGGCAGTATATATTATTATACTGTGCTACCTATGGGAGATTTGATTAACCCCTACACCGCAGGGATGTTTTTGCGCTCCTTGCGCGTCCCGCGAGGATATTCGCACTCCCACTGACTTTTTAAAAATATTTGCCCAAAACCAATTATTAGTCCTAGAATATTAAAATTATATATGCATATGGCACATACCTTCAGCTTCCCCTGGGATGTTTGTTGAGCCTTTGTCGACAACTGTAGGACTTGTGGAGACTTCTGAAGTTGGGTAACGAAGTCTCCACTTTACACTCCCCGATACCCCGTAATATGGTTACCACTGCCTGATATTATAACTACAAACAGTATTCTATGAATTTCAAATAGTTTGAAATCCATATTCCAAAAAAAAAAAAACTGTGAAAGCAATGTAAATTACGAGGGCATACGAGCTTTCTTCCCATGCTGGTTCCCCGATGGTATTCTGAGGTGGAGCTGTCATTTATTAATTATAAACACACTCACGCTTTATATTCCTAGTTCTTTATTATACTTATTTATATATACAATATTTATCTATAAGTTTCTTTCAGTACTAGTAGTTTATTTTCACTCCAGGCATTCACTTTCTCATTCTGTATACTAGCTTAGACAGCAAAGCTGTCACTTTCACTTTCATTACTCCCAGTATTCATACATGCTAGAGCGAAACTTTCACTTTCATTACTCCTAGTATATACAGTATACTTGTATTCTTATATTACTACTTATTTACATTTCTATTTACATTCTCTATTTTATTTACATTATTTACATTTCTATTTTATTATCACTGTGTTATGCACTGTTGTTTGCAGTAACTTATAAAACTATTTTCCACTGCTCAGTTATATTTACATTCATTGCTTTCACTTGCTGTTTACACATTATTTACACATTATTTACATTTCCACTTTCACTGTTTTAGAATCACCAGAAAGATCCTAGTCACTGTCCATCATTATCATTGATACATTAGCCAGTTCATGTTCCACAGCAGAGTCACTTAGCCCTTTACCCTTACACACGAGGTTTAGTAGGGGTAGAAGTCACAGGGCCCTTTGCATGGGGCTAAAAAGCTGCGGAATTGGACAGGCGCGAATCTGACGTGGTTTCACCTTGAAAGACGACAGTAAACTGAATGCTGTGGCCAAGGGGCAGTGAAGGGTTACCAATGTCAGCATGGTGACAGCTGCTAATATATACACTATGAAATGATTGGCGGGAAATCTAGACAATACATAATAAATTAGGTAGTTCCAGGTGAATGTAAATATCACTTAGGCTTCTCCCTTCCTTTCTTATATATATTTTTATAATGATAACAGGTCATATGGCATATTTCAAAGGGAAATAAATAGGGAAAATTAGCGAATGAGTGCACATGAGGTGATGCCAGGTGATAATTAGCCCATTCCAGATGCATGGCATATCAATTACCTTTTCTCTTTCTTTTATATATTATTTTGTATAACAATAGAGCAAAGGGCACATTTCAATGGATAAAATGAGTGGAAAAATCCTTCCAGGATTTGTGTAACGCAGCACAGCTGGTCAGGCAGGAGGAGAGGGTTATGGAGGGGAGGTAAGGAGGGGGGGAGTCAAGGACAGGAGAAAAATGGCTAAATTGTCAACAGTGGATGGGAGTACAGGTGACATTAGCAGAACTGAGTATAGCTGATCACAGGTAGTACTGATAGATGATACAAGCAACCACTTGAAAGCCCGGGCAAATTCAAAATAACAGAATCACAAAAGTGATGTCCTGCGGTATGATCCCTTGGTCCCGAGCGTCACGAAAGTGACGCCCCGCGATTAAGGGGTTAAGCTTAAGAAGGTGCTCTGTAATGTGGGCGTTAATGGAGACGATACTTAATCCCTGCAAACTCTCCCAAGCTGGATGAGATCGCTATATTAAACGGATAAATGTCTTCAACTTTTTGACCGAGGAGAACGTTATCACAAGCTAAGTGAATTATTATTCCTAGTGCAGCAAAAATACATTACAACAGATTATTATACCGGTAATAAATGTGGCACTTGGCCATATTCTTTTTGGCATAGGGGACTTTGCACAGCCCATTTCTTAATTTTCTTATATATATATATATATATATATATATATATATATATATATATATATATATATATATATATATAATATAATATAATATATATTACCTTTCGACTTTCTCCCATATTATTTTAAGCTGAATATTGACATACATTGTATCGGTAACACATAATGAATATTAATGTGTAATATGCTACATAATCAATGAAAAAAAATTTCACTAGGTCTCGTAAGACAACTAGAACTTGTCTAGTCAAAACAAAGGAAAAACAATCCGTAAATCTGGTAGGCCTATGGGTCCTGACAAGTGGTGCTAACACTGTCTTGGTCAGGGTTATTCTTGTATTCGACTTAAGCCAATGCAAGATGATTTTATTCAACTGCAAGTGAGATATAAAACTGTGTTTTACAAGGTATTCTAAAGTTATCCACTTCAGGGAAAGCCAGAGATTCGTATGAACCAGAGAATGTTGGCAGGTATGGAAAGCTTTAGCATTGCATAACGCCAGTCGATTTATCAGTCTGAGAGAGTATATGATCCTGAAAATGTTCATACTGTCACCATTAAAGTAATTATAAGAAGCTTTCGTCCAAACCACTCAGTAAGATGGCGCCTCGTGTCCAGCTTTCCTGTCTCACCTGCTGCAATTTACTTAACAGCATCACCTATCACACGTACCACACCGTTCAGTAACTACCACATCCCTCTTACCTCACCACAGTTACACATCGTTAGACTGTTCTTTAAAACTATAACATTCTAAGTTCCATTAAAATCATTTTGAGACAGTAAGAATATAAATGCAAGGCGTGATCATAGTAAAGGGGTTCAAATGCACAAAATAAAACTGCATCAGAACAAAGAAGGGCTGCTGTACTATGCTTTGTGGTAGACAAACTGCTGCTAGACCATGGCAAAGATGAGAAGACATAAGCCTATCAACTGTACAAGGATCATGATAATCGATTTTTCCACACAGTACGAACCGCTATAGTCCATGTTACCTTCAGGTCCTCGGAGGTACTGCTGGGTAAAACGAGAAAAGAAGAAACATATTTTCCTCTTAACAGTCTGAGTAATTCGATAAGCAGAAGAGTTGGAGGAGAGAAAAGGGATTTATGTTATTAATGCAAAAGATGGAGATACTAATAACGGTGAATCTACTTTCCGTGTGCGCCATTCTGTTTTCTGTCCCGTTGGATTACTGCCATTTTTATCACCTTGGCGCTTAAAGGAAGATGTGCTTGAGAAGGAATGATTTTCCTCGAGTTTTTTTTTTTTTTTTTTTTTTTTTTCATATTGTCCATTGCACTAATCTCCACCAGTATGTTCTTAACGTGAATTATTCTGGATATAGGCTAGATAGTTCTCCGGCCCAGCACTTCCCCTGTGCGATGAATGACCCCACACATACATCACATGCCCGCTGAAGAATTCCAACTCTCACTTCTCCACGTGGCAACATTTTTTTATTATTTATTTTTTAATATCTTACTGTCATACTCTCATCATCGCTTCATTTTAAATCCTCTGCTCTTATACGTTTCACCCTTCTTTCAGTTTTAACCTTTGCTTCTCAAGTCCATTCCGTTCTTCTCCCCTCACTGATCACCTTTCTCTCACCGCACACTCTCCTCAGACTTCTCACCCTCACCGCACGCATCACCCTCCCATCACACCTGCCATAGGCCTACTCACCACATTCCTTATCCAACTCTCGCACTTCTCACTCGAAATTTACATTTCTCACACTCTCCCCGCTCATCACCTTTCCGCACACCTTTCTCCCTCACCTCACCTGCCAGCCTTATTTCACTTAACGGTATAATCTTTTTTTCCTCTGTCAAGATGAATCACCCAGATTCCTGGCCACTCGTCTTAGCATCACCTCAGCTCAGTACCACTTTCAACTGAGGTACTGTTAATCTGCATCTTTGTTGGGTTGTCCTTTTCAGTTACTATTATGACTAATTATTCATTTACATAAGAGCCTTCCCGAGAAACTAAAATGAGATCAAGGGCCATTTTGAGACACACACACAGACACTCTGATAGTTTTTCATTTAAAACTATGAATACAGTGAGGAAGTTATCAGCAATTGATTACAGTATGTGTAATACAATGAACATGAGTCGTCGGCTAACATAAACTACACCTAAGATTTCTACTTAACTTGTACATACAAGTAATGGTTTTCAGTGATTTCATTTCGACAAGATTTTGATTACTTTCACGGCTAGTATCGGTGGTATCGATTATCGATACTGATACTTCGATTGATGTGATTATAGTCTTATCAAGTCGATCATCTGCCTCAAAATTTTTCTCATTCATTCATTCATTGCCAGACGCCATGTATCCCAAACGGGGTGGCCAAGGGCTTAGAGTTAATTGTTTTACAGGGAGGGGCACTAATCCTCCACCAACCCCACTTGACACGTAGGGAGAAGGTTATGCCAACAGCATCTGGTGTTCCCAGGCGGTCACCCATCCAAGTACTAACCAGACCCAACATGAAAAAGAATAATTCATGCATGTATGTGTAAAGGTACGTTATTTATATTAATACTGTTGTTAAAAATTTTCCACTATATAGCTACCAGACTTGACTGAAGGAAGCATAATTTCTAGTATGATAATATATAGTGTACTTTTCATTTCTAAAACTATAATTTTTGGGCAATTTATAAATAAAATAATTCACAACGGACGCACTCCAAGTTACTATCGCCACACTGAAGTCTTGTCTGTGAATGGGAATGCGACACTGCCATTCAGTGGTTTAACAAATACTCCTCAGCATTTCTCAGTCAGTTATTACTAATATATAGTCGTATTTACAATAAATCAAACATTTTTTTTTCTTTCATGACTCATTGCATCGATACCTACCCACCAGTGTTGTTACATGGAAGTAAACACCTGGTATCGGAAATATTGTGACACTGGTATCGACGTGCCCACCACTAGTACATACAGCCAACGTTGTATGTACTAGTTTTTGTACTTAGCGAACAAGAACGCGTGCGACAGCAGGATGATTAAGATTTCCAGTGTGTGTGTGTGTGTGTGTGTGTGTGTGTGTGTGTGTGTGTGTGTGTGTGTTGATGGAGGGCTAATTCATAAATTTATCACACATCTAAGTTTATAGATACACTCTCATTCATTTATCATCCAAAATATATTATATTCTACAGACTGAGCTCCCCAGTACCAATTCTCTCAATTGGTACGACTTACGAACCAGTAAACACAACTGACATTTTTCAGTATTTGAAAAATATTGGTTTCAGGGTAAATGTAACATAAAATAATAACTGCATGTGAATGGTAACACACACGATTGGCCTTTTAGCTTGGCGAGGGTCCAAGCAAACCAGTGTATTTCTTCCATCCTAACTTGATAGAAGTGTTCATCACTTTTGCATCTTATTTTCCTCAGGGCAATGGCAGCGTTACGGTATAACTTTCCTAAGCATTTCTTGCAGATTAGCTTCCTACAGTATCGATAATTATCTAGTTACAACTCCTCATGCAAGATGGAGAGATGACAAATTTTGGCAAGGTTATTTCTGGAGCTACAAGCTGCCTTGGTGGAGCTCAGGGTTATCTGGCATGACAGAATTACACGTATATGGTAGATTTACCACCGCGATAGATATGACCCTCTGAGCTGGCAGTTAATTTAGAATGTTTAGTATTTGATCGAGACATAGAGATTGACAGCCAGACAGACAGATTGAGAGAGAGAGAAAAAGGGGAAAAGGAGAGAGAAGGGGGGAAGGCGAGGGGTCTAGTTTATGAGCATGCAGGCTTCAGGGTACTAAAGGTTGGTGTGGTTTATGGAGTGTGGAAGTGCTATCTTTTGTGTTTAGTGACTATTACCCGCCTCACCACCACCCCATCTACACCAGGGTCAGTGATGCCCCTCTCTTTATTTCACTATTACTCACCTCTCCACCACCCCATCCTCGCCCTGGCCAGTGATCCAATTTTATCCCTTGATTAGAGTGACACATAGGTAGTATTCCTGTTCTAGCCTTTGTCTCTCTCACATCAGTCGCTATACATGAGACCCAGGGAGAACATGGTCACTTGATACAAAAAGAAACAGAGATTTGTTTTCAAGTCGGTATATATATATTTTTCTTTAGGTATTGGTGGGATACTATACTAATATCGGCCATTGTCCTCTCACTCAACCACTATTATCATTAGCTTTTACACTGGTATCACTTTAACTATCACAGTACTTATACCCACAGCATTTATCACAATGAGGTAGATGGGGGCGCCCGTCATCCACCCACTTAGTGTAGTGATACTTTTTTTTTTTTTTTTTTTTTAGGGTAGCTTTACATTGAGTGGCAAGCCAAAGGATTTCGTGTAAACCAGGAAACCATTTACAACGCTGCATGGTAACCTTATAACCAACCAACACGTGTTCCCTACGTGACAGCTTGTGGGTTGGCGGAGGGTTAGTGATCCTCCCCGGAAAACAACTAACTAAAAATACGAACAAGAAGCCTTGGACCAGGACGGACCAAAAGGTGACGACTAAGGACCGAACAAAGGACATGATACGGATGGCGACGTGGAATGTAAGGGGTGCAAATGATGAGGTGAAAGAAAGAGAGATTCTCCAGGTGCTTGAGGGTGCGAAAGTTTATGTATGTGGATTAACTGAAACTAAATGGAGAGGTGAGAGTGTGAGAGAATGGGAGTATGGATGGGGTATACAGTATGTGCGGGAGTAGGTGAGAATGAGAGGGCAAAGGAAGGAGTGTGTATTGTTGTAACAAATGGAAGGAGAATATAAGAGACTATGGATCAGTTGGCTCAAGGATTGTGTGGATAAGAATGATAGCTGGACTACAAATGTGGGCAATTGTGTGCTTGTATGCACCAACGCAAGATCGTGCAAGCAGAATGAGAGAAGAGTTCTGGACAAATGTGGAAGTGTGCATGGAAAAGTTTGAAAAGAATGAGAGAGTGTTTTTCATTGATGATACGAATGATAAAGTAGGGAATGTGAAGGTGGATGGAGTAGTTGGTGAGTGGGGTGTGCCTGCTGAGATAGATGAGAATTGCAGTGCTTTAGTGGACATTTGTGCCGGGAGGGGGTTGGTGCTAGCCAATACTCTCTTCAGGCACAAGATGATCCACAGGTATACATGGTGAATGATGAGAAGGGTGGGTGGTGAATTGAACGAAAGGAAGGCAATGATTGATTATATGTGTGTGCATGAAAGAATGCGAAGGTGTGTAATGGATGCAAAAGCATATAGAGGTTGGGGGAGTGGTGGTCAAGATCAAGGTCCAAGTAAAATGGAGAAATAGAAGAAGGGAAGGACGGGAGGAAGAAGTAGGTGCAAGGAGAGTGGAATGGTTACAAGAGGATGAGAAAAAGGCAGAATATAAGAGAGAAATGGAGAAGCGAATGGGAAAATATGGATTGGAGCAGATGGAGGACGTGGAAGGTGTGTGCAAGATATTTACAGAAGAAATATGTGCAGCATGTGAGGTGGTATGTGGGGTGAAGAGGAGACAGAAGGGGGTGTAAGGAACAGCATGGTGGAATGAAGAGGTGAGACAGGCTGTGGCACAAAAGAAGAAAGCTAGTGAGTGGAAGAGAAATAGGGGCGTGTAAGAAGTTGAGAGACGGAAGAGAGTTATATGTAGAGGGGAAGAGAGAGGTGAAAAGATTAGTAAGAAGATAGTGGATGAGGAATTTGGAAGGAATTTGAGTGTAAAGTGGAAGGACTGTAAGAAAATGTTCTTGAAAGAGGTAAAGAGACTTAGATAGGGTGGCAGTGAAGTTAGTCGGGGAAAGAAAGATAAAAACGGTAGATTACTAGTGGAGAAGGGAGAAAAAGTGAGCAGAAGGAAAGAACACTTTAATGAATTCATGAACATAGAGAATGAAAGTAATGCAAGTGTAAGTGGCTGGGGAATGCTTGGGAGGAGGAGGGATGTGAAAAGAGAGGAAGAAATCAGTCGGAAGGAAGTTGTAGAAGCAATGAAGAAAGTCAAAATGGGGAAAGCCCCAGGAATTGATGGAGTGTGTGGTGAAATGATGAAGCAGGGGGGAGAGAGAGTAGTAGAATGGATGTGGAAGATGTGCAGATTGGCCTGGGAGGAAGGTAGAGTCCCGGAGGATTGGAATTCAGATATAATTATTCCCTTGTACAAAGGAAAAGGGGAAAAAGAAGTGTGTAGTAATCATAGGGGCATTTGTCTTCTTAGTGTATTAGGAAAAGTATATGGTAGGATACTTATTGACAGAGTTAGGGAAATAACAGAGGAATTAGTTGGAGAAGAACAGGGAGGTTTTAGGAAAAGAAGAGGTTGTGTGGATCAGGTATTCATTCTCAGATCTTTAGTGGGAAACGTTTCTAGAGAAGGGAAAGAAGTTGTATGCGGCCTTCATGGATTTGGAGAAAGCATATGAAAGGGTGGACAGAGAAGGATTGTGGAAAGTATTAAGAATATATGAAGTAGATGGAAAGTTGCTGAATGCTCTGAAGGGTATGTATGAGGGGGCTAAGGCTGCAGTGTGTGTGGATAGTGAACTGAGTGAATTTTTCTGTTTGAAGGTTGGGTTGAAACAAAACTTAACCCCTAAAGTCCTAATTGCATCAGTTGATGTGATTTGAGTTTTATGCTAAAATGCCTAATAGCATCAATTGGTCGAGACCTGTAAAAAACTGCGGAGCGCTTCCTCCGCCCCGATTATGACATACATGGCTTCAGGCCAATGAGAACTCTCCGCTGAGGTGGTGTGAGGGGGGGGGGGATCGGACCAACCCAGGCAATAGGGGGACACCCCCCCCTTCTGGACCACCTCCATGCCACCCTCTATCCCACTCTCTTACTCCCTCCTTGTCCCCCATCACCCTCCCACCCCTCCACGCACCTGGATCTCTCCTCTCACCATCACATGTGTCCCTTCCCACCCAGTCTCGCCCCTCCTTCCACCCTGCTAGCCTTGTGCCCCCCCTGAACCCCACCCCATCCCCCTCCTTGTTTCTCACTACCTTCCCACCCCCTACAGACTCCTAAGAGGTATCAGGCCGACAAGATGTTACAAAACACACTGAAGTGCTTTCTTTTCATGCAAAAAGTTGGTTATTTTTCCAACCCCCGTACCTATAGGTCTACTGCCCATAGCCTACTTTATCTCCCCACAGCCTAGTAATCTCCCCACGGCTACATACACCTGTTTTCTAGGTTGGTGTGACAGAACACATTGAAATTATGTGTTTCAATAAGAAAAATATGAAGTCATCAAAATTTTCACGTTTTAGAGTGTTTTTTAGGGGTAACTAATATAAACTTTTTTAACTGACACGTGATCGTGCAATAACCATTTGGCCTACGGGGGTCGGGATTGCTTTTTCAGGTGTGTAAATTCTTCCTCTTTAGCCAGAACACAATCAGTTTGCCCTTAGTGAAAGTCGCCAAAACACCCCCGAACTGCGGTTGTGGGAGGTACCCTGCCTGAAATAACTGCCGTCTTTAGGGATTAATCAGGTGGTCAATACATCAATGCCCATCATCCCTGTAATTTTGGTCAAAATTGCACCAGTAATTTTTGCGTAAAGTTGTAAACAGACAGACAGACAAACAGACAAACTGAGTGAAAGCAATACTCATTCCCAAGTCCCTCTTTGGTAGGGACGGGTAAAATGATAGTCTTTGCACTGAAGTGGTGAAGAAAAAATAATTAAATTCTTTTTTTAAGTGAGTAAAAAGGAACCAAAGGCTAGGAGCCCGCAAAGAATTCCTTTCAAGAAAAAACAAAAAAACAAAAGTGAGCCAAATTCAAGATCTGTTCACTTCGAGATGCCTGCACACACTGCGTTTGAAAGACTGGAGATCACAGGAAGTAGGAAATACAGACAGAGGGAGACAGTTCCAGAGCTGACCTAATGCATAAATGAAGGACTTTGAGTAACGATTAAATCTTGCATTAAAGAGTTGGACAGAACAGTGATGAGAGTTTGTTGTTAACGGGTGCTACGTGCCCATCGTAGAGTTGGAGGGATGCAAGCAGACAGTTCAGAGGAGCAGCGACCATGGAAGTAGCGATAGAAAAGAGATAGAGGCAACAGTGTGGTGAAGAGACAGAGGTTGAAGGGAGCCAATAGAGGAGGAGAGTTAACCCGCCATGTCCCGTTGACACATGGATACATCACCACATTTTGTCACGGTGACACCCAACGAAGTATTCATACGTTTTGCAATTGCGAGGTCCATCATTTGCACATTTTTCAAGTTTCACGGGTGATTTTTGGTAGGCATATGAGGGATACCTTCCTCTACTCAATGCCAGGCAGGGATAATGCCTGGCCCAACCTGACCCCTCTTCCCCCCATGCATGCCATTATCTCGGCAACTCACCTGTTAGCAGCAATCTGGCCAGTAAAGACATGTTGCACCACGGTCTCTCCAATGGCGAAGTTCAAGGCGAAAGTGATTACCGAGGTGGAGGACAAAGGGAAAAATAAGCCACAGGAAGAAACAAGCAGAAGTGATGAAGCGGTACCATCGTAAAGGAAGGTGCCATATGTTAATGTTTTTGGTGAGTGAAGAATGCTTATATCGCCTATATTTTTGTGTGAAAAGCAATATACTCTTGCACTACATATAAATTCCCACCATATAAATACATATTTACTTATAATGAGTGGTTTGAAATAGTTACCCTTCCCAAGACAACGTTTTCTCTGGAGCCTGGCATGAGAGAACACGGTACCAAGGTGGGGGAACTGTACTTGTAATGGTATTTCTAAACTCAGCTGAGCACTTTCTCTCCGAATTGTCGATATTTCTCATAAAAAGCGGAGGTTTTAGCAAAAAAAAAAAAAAAAAATCTCTAAACTCTGCAGGGATTGGGGAGGGTCATTGAAGAAAAATTTGCCGGGATGGGGCGGGTTAATGACGACGAAAAGCCTTTGAGTCCACCCTATTGAGAAGAGCTGTATATGGGGAGCCTCGCCACACATGAGAGTTGTACTCCACATAGGGGTGAATAAAACCTGTGTATAAAGTCAACAACTGTGCAGGGGTAAAGAAGGTATGGAGTCGGCTTAGCACACCTAATCTCTTGCAAGCTGATTTTACAGATGTAATATGATCTTTCCAAGATAAATCCTGAGTAAATAAAATCCCAAGCATGTTCAAGAATGATGCAGGCTTTAGCTGGATATTGTTAAACATTAGTGGGTACTCCTGTGGAAGATTCTGTCGGGTTGATAGGTGTAAAAACTGTCTTTGATGCATTAAAAGTAACGAGATTATTTTTACCCCAGTCAGAGATATGAACCAAGTCAGACATTTGGTGTGCCATAGCCTCATCCCTTGTTTGTTGAAGTAACTGCTGGGATGGACGTTGCGGGAACCGAATGGAAAGGTGAAGGGTGGAGTCATCAGCCTACGAGTGGATAGGGTTAGGTGTACAGCTTAGAAAATCATTGATGAATAAAAGGAAGAGAGCTGGTGATAGGACAGAGCCCTGAGGAACACCACTGTTGATAGATCTAGAAGAACGATGGCCACCTACAACAGTGGCTATAGAACGACCAGAAAGGAAGCTGTAGATGAAGGCACATATAGAAGGATAGAAACTGTAAAAGGGCAGTTTGGAAATTAAAGATTTATGCCAGACTCGATCAAAAGCATTTGAGATGTCAAGTGCAATGGTAAAGCTTTCACCAAAGTCCCGAAAGGAAGATGACCAGGAGTCTGAAACGTAGGCGAGAAGATCGCCAGTGGTGCATCTCTGACAGAACCCATACTGACAATCAGAAAGGTTATGATAGGAATGATGCTTTAAAGTTTTTCTGTTAAGAATAGACTCGAAAACTTTTGAGACACAGGATGTTAAAGCAACTGGATGATAGTAAGGGGTTTGAGAATGGTCACCCTTCTTTGGCACTGGCTGAATGAGAGCAAACTTCCAGCAAGAAGGAAAGGCACAAGTTGAAAGACAAAGGTGAAAGAGTTTACCCAGGCAGGGTCTAAGCACAGAAGCACAATTCTTGAGGACAACAGAAGGGACCCCACCAGGCCCATATGCCTTGTTAGTATTAAGGCCAGTGAAGGCAGAAAATACATTGGCTGAAGAATTTTAATGTCAGCCATGAGGAAGTCAGAGGGATGACGTGATGGAGGAAAAGCACTGGAATCATCAAAGGTGGAACTGAAGAGAAAGTCTGAGTGAAGAGATCTGCTTTATCAGTAGAAGAAATAGCTACAGAGCATCAGAGTGGAATAGAGGAGGGAAGGATGATGAGGTAAGGTTGTTAGAAAGGTCTTTGGCAAGGTGCCAGAATGAGCAGGAAGAATTCGAGTTGGAGAGTTGAGAGCATTTAGTACTGATGAAACTATTTTTAGCAGAGCGAAGAACAGACTTAGCGTGATTCAGGCCAGAAACATAAAAAAGATGTGATTCAGGGGTGGGTTGGCTCTGATACCTTTTATAGGCCCTCTCCTTCTTGCAGACAGTATTAGAACAAGCGTGATTAAACCAAGGCATTCTTGCATTAGCCAAATGATATGAGAAAGGAATGTATGCTTCTATGCCTGAGAAAATAACCTCCATAATGTGCAAGGCACACTCAGATGGCTCCTGGCCACGGAAGCAATAATTATTCCAGGGAAAATCAAAGAAGTACTGCCTGAGGGCCTCCCAATCCGCAACTCCAAAGTGCCACAGTCGATGTTTCTTTGGAGGGTCCGTAGGCCATACTGGAGCGATAGGACAGGTTAGGGTAATAAGGTTGTGATGAGAGGAGCCCAATTGAGAGGAAAGATTAACAGCGTAAGCAAAAAAAATTAGTTGTAAGGAAGAAGTCAAATATGTTGGAGCTCTCTCCAAGGCAGTCAGGGATATGGGTAGGGTGCTGTACAAGCTGCTCTAGGTCATTAAGGATAGAAAAGATGTAGGCTTGTTCACAAGGTTGATCAGTGAAAGGAGAGGAGAACCAAAGGTGGTGGTGAACATTGAAATCTCCTAGAAGGGAGATTTCAGTGAAAGGATAAATGGATAGAATGTGTTCCATTGCAGAAGTAGGATAGTCAAAGAATTTTTGATATTCAGCAGAATTAGGGGATAAGTATACAGTGCAGATATATTTTGGCAGAATGACAGGAGAGCTGAAGCCAGCGAGTAGAGAATTCAGAAGAATCAAGTTCAGGAACACGAGAGCAAGATCAGTCGTTGCTTACATATACACAACAGCCACCTTTGGCTTTGAAATGAGTATAGAGAAAGTAGGAGGATACAGAAAAGGGTTTCTGTCAGTTGCCTCAGACAGCTGAGTCTCAGTAAGGAAGAGAAAATGAGGTTTAGAGGAAGAGAGATGATGTTCAGTGGAGAGAAATTTAGAGGAAAGTCCACAAATGATGCAGAAATAGAGAAAAGTGAATCAGACAGTGGTTCAAGGCAGCTCTTAGAGTCGTCACCGGGTGAGGGGCGGATAGTGGGGTTATTTATGGTCCCCCCCCCCCCTGGGAACTCCGAGGCATCATTAACATGTACCATTTTAATTTTTCGGTTTTGAGAAGGAAGTGTAGTGTGTTCTGTGCATGTACTTTGGTGATGACAGTTAGAGAAACCTTTATTAGAGAGCATGCTGGCCTACTCTTTCTGTTACTGAAACACTAAAGAAGTTCAGCAAAGGGGGATGGTCAGGAACTAGTCCCGAGGGCTGATGAAACGGGAGCTCCAGCTCTCCCTGTCATCAGCTTTCCACCCACCTTGGGAGTACTGCTCTGCTCGACTGGCGCTACAGCCTCCTCCACAAATCAATACCATCACCTCCACATGCAGTTCGAGTACTACTATTGTTTCACCCTCATCAGTCACAGTATAATCAATGATCCTACTGCAGTCAACGTTATCTGAGGTGCCCAGAGGTAAAAGGGTTAACATGCCAAAATGATGAATTTCAGTTTATCCTGGTCGTTCAATCCGTTTTTTTGTCTCGGAGAAATTTGCTCAAAACAACACATTGGCGACTTGGTCCCTCTACCTCCATGCACAATGTCCCTAACAATACTGTATCAATTATTTTCCCATTACACGAACTCACTAGTACAACTTTGATTACCATAATTTTATCCCTGTCACAATTGTCTTTTCCAGCATGTTGTGTCCTTTCCAACTGTTGTGAGATGGCAGTCTTCAGCTGAGGATGAGTTACAAAAGCCTATGAATGCTCTCAATATCAACTCTCTCAGCATGGGAGCAACTTCATATTATATTGCTGCTAACATCAGTTGACTTATTGTATTCAGATGGGTGAGTCATGGGTTCGAATGCTAAGTGCATTCAGTAATGGGTATAACGCAGATGCTACAGTTTCACATCATGGCTTTTAATCCACTATGTACAATGTCCTCGTTGCTATTTAAAAATTTCACTCTCCATGTGATCTTGATCAATATGTCTAACTGTCAGCACCATACTACATCCACATTACACACACCACTTCCTATTCAAAATTATCCAAGAAATCATGGTATCTACTAACCAAGCCTCAGAATTTCCAGGAGGGGAGACTATCAAAGCTGCCATCATCTACCCCTCTATTAGTGACGACCCAGTGAGATGCCTGGAACCACTTTCTGACTCGCGTCTTAATTTTTGCAACCTACGCGGCCTTTCCTCTAACTCTCTTTCTGTTGAGCACCACCTCTCCTCCTCTAAACCTCACGTTCTCTTCCTAAATGAGACCCAGCTGTCTGAGGCGACTGATAGCAAACCACTCTTTGTATCCTCCTACTTTCTTAATACTCATTTCTAGGCCAAATGTGGCTATTGTGTACATGTATGCAACGTATATCTTGCTCTTGTGTTCCTGAACTTGAATCTTCTGAATTCTCAATTCTCTGGGTTTGTTTTTCCAGTCATTCTCTGACTAAATTGGCCTATAGCTTTGCTGTTAACTTCTCTCCTAATTCTACTGATTATGAACATTCTTTGGCTGTCTTCCTTCCAAGATGGAATACCTCCTATCCAATTCTCCTTTTTTTCTGAAATCTTCGTTCTAGGAGATTTCAATGTTCACCACCACCTTTGGCTCCCATCTCCTTTCACTGATCCACCTGGTGAACATGCCTACATCTTTTCTACCCTTAACCTGCCGCATCCTGTTGACGTATGGATACGTCACCACATTTTGTCACGATGACATCCAATGACGTATCCATATGTTTTGCAATTGTGAGGTCTGTCATTTGCACATTTTTCAAGTTTCACAGGTGATTTTTGGTAAGTATATATGGGATACCTTCCTCTACCCAACACCAGGCAGGGATAATGCCTGGCCCCACCTGACCCCCCCTCCCCCCAGCACACCATTTTCTTGGCAACTCACCTGTTAGCAGTGACCTGGCCAGTAAAGACATGTTGCACCATGGTCTCTCCAATGACGAAAATCAAGGCGAAACTGATTCCCGAGGTGGAGGACAAAAGAAAAAAGAAGCCACAGAAAGAAACAAGCAGAAGTGATGAGGCAGTAACATTGTAAAGGAAGGTGCCATATGTTGATGTTTTTTGTAAATGAACAATGCTTATATCGCCTATATTATTGTGTGAAAAGCAACATACTCTTGTACTACATATAAATTCGTATCAAATAAATAAATATTACATTTAAAGAGTGGTTTGAAATAGTTACCCCTCCCAAGACGTCGTTCTTTCTGGAGCCTGGCATGGGAGAACACTACCAAGCTGGGGGAACTGTACCTGTATTTGGTATTTCTAAACTCAAATGAGCATTTTATCTCAGAATTTTCGATGTTTTTCTTAAAATGTGGAGGTTTTAGCCAAAAAAAAAAACTTTTCTAAAATCTGCTAGGACTGGAGGGAGGGAGGGTCACTGGTGAAAAATTTGCCAGGATGGGGCTGGTTAATTATTACTTTTGTTCTACTGCTGTCCACAACAAGGAGAAGGCCTACAGAAGGTGCCAGAGCCAACCCACTCCTAAGCTTCATCTCTTTTTATGTTTCTGCCCAGAACTGTGCTAAGTCTTTTCTATGCTTTGCTCAAAATAATTTTTCGTACCAAACTCTCCAACTTGAATTTCTCCGACGCATTCTGGCACCTGCCAAAAACCTTTTTAACAAGCTTTCTTCATCGTCCTTCCTTCCTCATTTCCACTTTGATGGATTCTGTAGCTATTTCTTCTACTGATAAAGCAGAGCTCTTCATTCAGACCATCTTCTCTAATTCCACCTTAGATGATTCTGGTGCTGTTCCTCTATCACTTTCCTCCTCCGACTTCCTCATGGCTGACATCAAAATTTCTTCATCTGATGTATTTTCTGTCATCACTGGCCTCAGTACTAACAAAGCATATGGGGTCCCTCCTCTTGTCGTCAAGAACTGTGCTTTTGTGCTTATACCCTGCCTAGGTAAAATCTTTTGCCTTTGTCTGTCAATTTGCACCTTTCTTTCTTGCTGGAAGTTTGCTCTCATTCAGCCTGTCCCAGAGAAGGGTGACCGTTTCCATCCCTCTAACTATCGCCCAATTGCTTTTAACAGTCTCTGTTTCAAAAGTTTTCAAATCCGTTCTTAACTTAAAATAAAATAAAGCATCTTGCTTATCACAATCTTCTTTCTGATCATCAGTATGGGTTCTGCCAGCTACAGTCCATTGGCAGTCTTCTCACCTACCTTTCAGACTGGTCATCCTCCTCTCTGGACTCTGGCGAAGGGTTTGCCATTGCATTTGACATCTCAAAGGTTTTGATCCAGTCTGGCATAAATCTTTAATTTCCATCCTGCCCTCTCACGGTTTCTATCCTCCTATCTGTGCCTTCATCTTTAGCTTCCTTTTTGGTTGTTCTATAGCTGCTGATGTAGACGGCCATCATTCCTTTCCTAGATCTATTTATAGTGGTGTTCTGCAGGGTTCTGTCCTATCACCAATTCTCTTCCTTTTATTCATTGATGACTTCTAAGCTGTACATCTAACCCTGTCAACTCATACGCTGATGGCCCACCTTTCCATTCGTTTCTCATGGCGTCCATCTCAGCAGTTACTTCAACAAACAAAGGATGAGACAGTGGCACACCTAATGTCTGACTTGGCTCATACCTCTGATTCGTGTAAAACTATTTTGTACCATTTTTTTAATGCATCAAAAACTCAGTTCGTACATCGATCAAGCATACAAAATCTTCCACAGGAGTACCCTTTTATTTTTAATAATATCCAGTTCAAGCCTGAATCATCTTTAACCCGCCGCATCCCGGAGACGTGAATTCATGTCCTCACATGATGTGCACTCATATTCTGGAGACGTGAATTAACGAGGCAACATTGCAAGGTCCCTAATTTGCACAATTTTTAATTTTCGCGAGTGATTTCGCAAGTGATTTTTGGCACGTATACACGGGACACCTTCCTCTATTCCTCTACAAGATGCCAAGCAGGGACAATGCCTTACACCGCATAATCTCTCCCCCCCCCCTACACGCCATTGTCTCGGCAATTCACCTGTTACCAGCGACCTGGCCAATAAAGGCATTCAGGGCCAGAGTGATTCCCCAATCGATGACAATGTGGAGGACAAAGTTTACATAGCATTAGAGGAAGAAACAGTCAGAAATGATGATCAGGTAATGTGGCAAAAAAAGGTCATGAATGGTGATGAGTTAGTGAGTGAAACAATGCTTATAATGCCTATATTACTGTTTGAAAACCAATATATTCTTGTACTACATATAATTTCGTACCAAGTAAATAAATAAATACTGTTTATGAGTGGATAAAATAGTTACCCTCCTATAGAACTCGTTTTCTTTGGTGCCAGCCTGTTAGAAAACCCAGTCAGGTAAGGAGGTACTCGTACCTGTATCGAGTATTTTAAACCTCAGGTGAGAGATTTCTCTATGAATTTTCGATGTTTCTCACCAAAAGCGGATGTTTGAGCCCAAAAAAAAAAAGGTCCAAAAATGTCGGGACTGGGGCGTACCACTGCCCAGAAAACGTCAGGATGGGGCGGGTTAAAAATAATTGAGGTTTCTTTCTCCCGGGATTTATCTTTGAAAAAAGAAAAAAAAACATTACCTCTCTTGTGAAATCTGTTTCCAAGAGATTGGGTGTGCTAAGTCAACCCCATGCATTCTTTACCCCTTGACAGTTCTTGACTTTATACACGAATTCTATTCACCCTTCTGTAGAGTACAAGATTTGTGTGTGGGGAGCCGCCCCACATACAGCTTTTCTCAACACGGTGAAGTCAGAGGCTTTTCGTCTGATTAACTCTCCTAATCCTGGTTCCCTTCAATCTCTGTCTCTTTGCCGCACTGTTGCGCCTTTATCTCTTTTCCATTGCTACCTCAATGGTCACAGCTCCTCTAAACTGTCTGATTGCATCCCTCCACCACTAAAGTGGGCATGTAGCATCCGTGTAGCAACAAACTCTCGTCCCTTTTCTGCCCAACTCTTTATGGCAAAAGTTAACCATTACTCCTAGTCCTTATTGTATGCATTTGATCAGTCCTGGAACTATCTCCCTCTGTCTGTGTTTCCTACTCCCTATGATCTCCAGTCTTTCAAACACAGCGTGTCTAGGCATCTTGAAATGAACCGATCTAGAATTTGGCTCTCTGTTATCTTGTTTTTTTGTTTCCTTGGAGAGAACAATTTGCAGGATCCAGGTCTTTGGTACCTTCTTCTTCCCCCCCCCCCAAAAAAAAAGGAACGACATCACATAATGAAAGGGATGATGAAGACTTTATCTAAGCCCTTTAGTTCCAAAACTTCTGTCATGTGCTGAATATAATCGTGTGGAACAGGAAAGATTAATATGCAAAAGATATCTTTTAGAAGTTACAGATGCAGCCGAGTGTCCCTGCAAGAGACAAAAATATTTTGTTGGCCAAATTTTTCCTACCAGTGGCTAGCATGGGCAGATCCACAAGTTGTTGAACCTGAAGTATAACACTTTCCCCCCCCCCTTTTTTTTTTTTAACCTACTGGCGACAGCCGTATAAGAAAATGGATACTAACAGGAAGATTTTACCTGTTTGTCTATCACTTTTTTTTTTTTTTTTTTTTGCCCCAGTAGGAGTGAAAGAGCCTTGGACTGAGCTACTGATTCCCGACGTTTAAGATGACAGTGAGAAGCCAGGTACACCAGAGTGGCAATAGATGAACAATAACCCCAACCATCCCAGGACTGAAACCCTTAGGGACCCATCTGTTTAATGAGATGTAACCGTCTGAACCACCAAACGTCATTCAGTTTTACAGTTACCACACAACGTAGGGGATGGTTTCTTGGGTTACAGGAAGCCATTTGGGTTGTTACTGCAGAATCACATGAAGGTAGCAATACATCTTATGAGTGGATGGTGGGCGCCCCCATCTACTCAGTGAAATAGTACACACACACACACACACACACACACACACACACACACACACACACACACACACACACACATGTATGCGATGTAAAGTCGTCCTCCTTGAAGGTCGGAACGTGAGAATCAGCGATATTCACAAAGTACTTCATTGGAAGACCCAAATCCCTTTCATTTAAGCGTGATGTGATCCTGCATGGCAAGAATCCAGTCACCCAACAGTAAACAGTGAATTTCATAGTTTTATTGCTATCGGTCATGAAAGCCAAGGGAAAGTTTATCCCATGATTAGCTTAACAGATTATGAAACAAATGTTTCATATGGCTCTCATTTCACTCTGACTAGCTCGACCCTGATCAAAGCAGCCGTTAATAACGACATGCAAAAATATGAGATTCATAAACCAATTTTAATTTTCATATGAATAAAATTCGTGCCAAAACTTTTACTTCACTCGTTAGTACAATGAAGTGGAAGCTTTTTATTAAGTACGTAAGTAAGTAACTCTCTCTCTCTTTCTCTAAATAAATAAATAAATATATATATATATATATATATATATATATATATATATATATATATATATATATATATATATATATATATATATATATATATATATATTTATATATCTATATATATATATATATATATATATATATATATATAGATATATATTGTTACGCTGTCCGCCTGTCTGTTCCCACGGGTGCAGCCGTTACAGCTGGGCTAGGGGATTATGCAGTATCCGTGTCATTCGCGGAGTTTAAATTAGCGAGTGTTACAAGTTCTTTCGTTTCTTTCGTTCCTGCCACTGAGGGCAATTTTATTTAATACCATGCTGAGTATGCATTTGATTATTTTGATTGTCTTATGTGAGCTACCAGTATATTTAATGATGTTTTGCTTGCATTAGAAGTACCAATTCATTGTAGAGAGAGAGAGAGGGGCACGAATTTAAGTTCCTTATTAATTAATCTGATTCATGCGTTCACGCTTGGCTGCACACGAGCCTAGCATCAGTGCAGTGTCTTCCCAACCAACTTTAGTATCGTGTGTGTGTACACTCTCTCTCTCCCCAGTCATTTTTGTGCCGAGCTGGTATTTTCATTTAAGTATATTTTATTCTTTTGTTTGCTGACTGAGGGAAGTAGCTATTTTATTTGATTTTGTGACCGTGCTGTCTTTGGAGGGACAGGCTGGCTCACCGTGGTCCTCTCGCTGCCTTTATTAACGTTCCCCAACACACGTACATACACACACACCCCTAACCCCTACACAGTTCAATCCCATCTCCTTGCACAAGGCTAGTGAGAACTATCGTGAGCTATCAACTGCGTTCCCCCTTGGACACGGGTTAAGTAGAAATTCGTCACCACCGGAAATAAGTGGGAGGTGTTCCTGTAGACTGTCTCGGGCAGTATTATTTCCGGTAGTGACGATAGTAGGCTAGATCCATAGGTAGGCTGTTCCGTTTGTTACTATCAAAGTACAGAGTGTTGCGTACTTAAGTGATAATTCTTCCGTTGCGCAGTTTTTCTCTAGTTTACGGGGTGTGAGTGCCGGGGTCTGCGTTATTTTCACAACGCAGCGGAGGCCGATCATCTAAAACTACCTTGTTGTCTTTTTGTAATAGCCCCGGGCTGGCGCTACCGTAACAGTGGCGACCTCGCCAGGATATCCTACCAGTGCCTTCTTGCTAGGATATCGTTACCTTGGCGTTCTCTGTGCTTTGAGGTGAAGTTGATGAGTGTGAAGTTTCTCAGTCAGCATTAGTTATTTCATTATTCAGTACTGCCATTGAATTGTCGCCATGGAGTCACGCGTGTCTACACCAGAAGGCGTACGTGCTGAGTCACCTGTGGATAAGGAAAATATGGAACAACGAGAGGCACATAGCAAAGGTACTCCCCGTGTGAGCCCTGAGTTTAACTATGGTGCTGAGCTGCCTCATTTCGCTACCCCACCATTACCATCTATGATGCCGCCGAGCCAGTTTAGAGCAGTTCCCCCAGGTATGTCTAGTGCTTTCCCTGGAGTTGTTCATTCCACTCCCATATACCCTGGAGTCTTGTCACCGGAGGCTCAGTTGCAGTTGGAGTTGAAAAAGATGGAGATGGAGATGCAGCGTGCAAGAGAGAAAGATGAGATGGAGATGGAGATGCAGCATGAAAAAGTGCGATTTGAGCTGGAGAAGACTCGCTTGGAGGTGACTGCTAAAAGGTCTACTTCAGATACCCAAACCTCAGGCCGTGCAGAGGATAGGGAGAGTTGGCTCTCAAGGAGTCTGAAATTAGTGCCAGCATTTGATGAGTTGAAGGTGACAGAATGGTTTGTCAGGTTTGAAAAGAAGGCTAGGGAGTTTGAGTGGCCCAGGCAGCGCTGGATGGGCTTGGTATCTAATGTGCTGAAGGGAAAAGCTTTGGAAGCGTATAACAGGATAAGCCCTGAGGATGTAGATGATTATGATGAATTTAAAGCAGCCATTCTTAAGGCATATGAACTTAGACCAGAGGCTTATCGGTTGTTGTTCCGTGGTGCTCGGAAAAGACCTGCTGACACCTATATGGCCTGCGCCAGGTATCTGGAGGAGACGTTAGACGAGTGGTTGCTGAGTGAGAGCGCCACTTCGTATAACGATGTGCGTGAACTGCATTTGATGGAACATTTTACCAACATGGCTGACAAAGAAATTGGTGTTAAAATTAGGGAGAAGAGATTTAAGACCTTGAAGGAAGCAGCGACGTGGGCTGATGACCGGGTGTTGGCCTTGCGGAGTATGGGGGTCAAGTATGCTAATTTTCAGCATTCCAGGGAGAGGACTGTGAGTGGTCCGGCCTGGGATAAATCTCCCGTGAATCAATCCAAGGGAAGTTCAGAGGAGAAAAGGAATTCAGGGAGAAAGAGCCCTGTATCCAGTTCGAAGCTACTTTGTTACTTTTGCAAACAGAGTGGGCACATCAAGCCTAACTGTCCTAAGTGGAAGGCCTCCCAAAATGCCAAACCAGTGGCACTAGTTGTAGGTTCGAGTCAGGTGAACGAGAGGAGTTGGGAGAGTGGTAACGGTGAGGGAGAAGTCTGTGGAAAGCTGGAGTGCAGCCGGATGTGCTCGCTGCCAGCTCAGGCTGAAAAAGTTACCCAACATGCTACGCCACCTCCGGATGAACTGCCTCAGAAATCGTCCCTAAACTGGTGTAAACGTTTTATGTGCCACGGCACAGTGAAATTCATGGGATCAGTTATCCAGTTACTGTGGTTCGTGATACTGGTGCACAACAGTCCGTGTGCAGAAGCGTGACTGGAGGGCCTGTAAACTCAGGGAAGTATGTGCTGTGTAGAGGCATGAACGCAGATGAATACTATAATTATGTTCATGTGGAATTCGATTGCCCCATTGTTCAGGCTGCAGCTCAAGTCGCTGTTGCTGATGTAATGCCAGTAGAGGGGGTTGATTTTCTGCTGGGGAACGACCTGGCTGGGGAGAAAGTATTTCCATCTCTTCCCCCACCAGTTGTTGTGGCAGAGAAGTGTTTTGACGCCCCAGAAATTGGTATTGAAGTTGATGCAGAAGTGGAAGCCATGTTCCCAGTCTGTGCAATTACAAGATCTATGGCACAGGTTGCAGTCTGGGAGGAAGAACTGGCGAAGTCACAGGTTCTTGGGGTCGACTGTGATGAGGCAGGGCCACCAATGGAGGAACCTAGTGAGCAGAGTGTTGCTGTGGTGGGTGAGGAGAGTGGGAATGCGTGCATGGGCGCCGCCCCACTTCCCACTCAGGACACTAGAGGTGGTGCTGAGTGTGTCTGTGTGGAGACTGAACCCAGCCCACCGACTGAATTAGAAGAATTTCAGGACGCTGGGGTCGACTGCGGGGATGCAGGACCACCGTCAAACGCGCCTGAGGAACAGAGTGTCACTGTTGAGGGTAGAGGTGATGATGTCAGTGTGGAGTCTGACATTCCTCCCCCTGTTGAGTGTACTAGAGGTGGCGCTGAGATTGATCGCCCTTCACAATCCAGTGTCCCGACCAGTCCCTTATCTCAGTCCTCAGTAGAGCTTGCGGGTGTTGGGCCAGCAGAATTGAGGGTGAAGCAACAGGAGGATGTAACATTAAAGCCCTTGTTTGCTCGAGTAGGGGAAGAAAGAAGTATGGAGTGTGGTAAGGAGGAGTTCCTGATTAAAGACAATGTTTTACATCGCCGATGGACGCCCACTGGCGCCACGGTGGATGGAGGAGTGGGTGAGTTAGTGCAGGTGGTGGTGCCTGTGCAGTATAGGGTGCCGTTAATACAGTTAGCACATGAGGGACCTTTAGCAGGGCACCTGGGAAATAGAAAGACAGTGCAGCGCTTAAGATATAACTTTTGGTGGCCAAGTATGCCGGGACAAGTTGCTGCATACATCAAGAGCTGTCACACGTGTCAGATAGTGGGCAAGCCTAATCAAGGTCTTCCTGTGGCCCCTTTGACTCCCATTCCTGCAGTTGAACCTCCGTTTACCCAGGTAATCATTGATATCGTGGGCCCTTTACCTCCTACTTCTGCTGGAAACAAGTATTTGTTAACCGTAATGGATGTTACAACGCGATACCCAGAGGCTATACCAATCAGAGGCATGCAGGCGAAGTCAGTAGTCAAGCAACTTATCCTGTTCTTTACTCATTTTGGCCTGCCCAAGGAGTTGCAGTCAGACCGTGGAGTGAATTTTACATCTAATTTGTTTAAGCAGACAATGACAGAGTTGGGCATCAAACACATTTTGTCCAGTGCCTACCATCCGCAGTCACAAGGTGCCCTGGAAAGGCATCATCAGACCTTAAAGACACTGCTGCGCACCTTCTGCTATGATAGTGGAAAGGATTGGGACCTAGCGGTACCCTTTGTTATGTTTGCAGTGAGAGAGGTACCAACTGAGTCATTAGGGTTTTCACCCAATGAGTTAGTGTTTGGGCACAGAGTTCGTGGTCCCTTGGATGTGGTGCGAGAGGCCTGGAGTAACAACAAATCTGGCAACCAGGAATCCATGCTTGACTATGTCTGCCGCACTCGGGAGAGACTGCATTGCGCTTTAGAGCTTGCCCGTGACCATCTAATCGGGGCTCAAGCGAAAATGAAGGCTCATTACGATAAGAAGGTCAGAAGTCGTGAGTTTAAGCAAGGAGATGAAGTTTTGGCACTGCTGCCCATGCAAGGAAAACCTCTGGCGGCTAGATTCAGTGCTCCTTATATTGTGAAGAAGAGAGTTGGGGAACTTGACTATCTAATTGTTACCCCAGATAGGCGGAAGAGTACTCAGTTGTGCCACATTAATATGTTGAAGCCATACTACCGCCCAGTTGATTCTCATTGTGGGATGACTGCTGATGTCTCTCACCTGGGATGTGAAGGACGGGGAAGGGAGAACGTGGCATCAAAGGAACGTGCTGTGGAGGGAGCTGTTGGTGCCGGTGATGTGAGTAGTGGACCAGGGTTACAGCCACAGTCCCTGGAAGGTGCCCCACTGAGGGGGGTCACCTTGACGTGGTGGCGGGGCTTGAAGCGTGGTTGGCGGTGCCACCTACTTTGGAGGCATGCCTACCTCTGTAGGGTTCGGCATTTGTCAGCCTCGTGGACCAAGCACCCCCTACATCACTGGTGGAGGAGGTCTGCTGGTGATGTTAGTCCCTGCTCATTTGCCACCTAGGGCGGGACTGTTACCTCCCCACGTGTTTGCCGTGCGTGGCGTCCCGTAATGCTAGGAGATGGGAGTCCTGGAGGTTGAGCGATGCTGCACGATGCGCCCTGCAGCTAGCAATACACCTCTTTGGTCCCTTATTCTGGCTAGACGGGCGGCCTGGTTGGGCCCGACCAGGTCAATCGGCTGGTCATGCGTTGGCTAGGGTCAAGTGGGCACTGGGGGGCCTGGTGGCTCCTATCGTCCTGGAGTCACCCTTGTCCGGGTCCCCCAGTGGTTACCTGCGTATACTCCTCTGCTACCCCTGGGGTCGTCAGTGGCTCTGTCCCTGACATATGGCCTCCCCTTGTTGGACTCCATGGTGGGTGGGGGGGTGGGGGAATGAAGATTATAGCAGACCATATGGCAAGTATTGACAAAAATGTTGTTGACGACACGGCCTCTGTCCCAGGACATACTTCAGGTTGCACCACCCTCATAGCTACCCTGGAGCCTTTTCAGGCCTGTGGTGGCTTTCCTCCTATGCCCCAGCGTTCAACTGGGACTGGGAGGAGGCCACGTCGGGTTGGTTCGGCTCTTGGGTTCAGCTCAGATGACACAGAGCCTAAGTCATTTGTCAAGTATCTAGTGCTCAGATCCTCCAGAGGTGGATCTGTGTTGGATACTGACATATTTGAATTGCACCGTTCAATTATTTCAGTTTGTGGCAGAGAACCCCGAATATCATCCCAGGGCGATGGAAGCATCCTCATTGAAGTATCGTCGCCTGAAGAGAGCATGCAATTGTTGAATTTGACCTCTGTTTCTGGATTAGATGTTTCATGCACTCCACACAGTACTTTCAACCAGTGTAAAGGAGTAATCTTTTCTCGTGACCTTCTTCGATACTCAGAGGCCAGGTTGTTGGAGGAAATGCAGTCGTCAGGCGTGGTGAAGGTCGAACGTGTATAGAAGAAAATCGAAGGAATTTTGACCCCAACACCGACATTGTTCCTGACATTTGATAGGTTAATGCTACCTAAATCTGTGAAGCTGGCTTGGCTGTCACTTCCTGTGAAGCCATATGTGCCCACCCCAAGGCGGTGTTTCCACTGTCAGGGATATGGCCATGTCGGCAAATATTGCCGTCGTGCACAAGCTGGACTTCCTGGTGTTTGTGTCTCTTGTGGTGGATCAAGCCATACCAGCGACTGTACAGGACCCATTAAATGTTATCACTGTGGAGGTCCTCATGCTGTCTTTTCAAAAAGCTGTCCAAGATACTGCCTTGAAAAGGAGATCTTATCCATTTGTGCACGTGAGAAGGTTCCCTTTCCAAAAGCAAAGAGGAGGGCCCAGACTCTTTTCTTTCGGCCTGGAGTTACTTATGCTTCTGTCCTTTCTGGGGCACCTGTGCGTCGTTCTGTGTCCCAGAAGTTGCCACGACGCTTTACAGTGACCACTTCCCCAACTACTGATTTGACGGATGTTGTTAACCCTGGAATTACTGATAAGTGTGTGACTAATGCTCATCCACCCACTGCTCCAACTGTTTCTGCCTCCACTTCAGTGGCTGATGGTTCGCGTACTTCTGTGGTGGTGGCAGATGTACACGCTGACGAGACTCGTCCCCCCTTGTCCAGTATGAATGAGGCTCCTTCTGTATCCGGCAAACGTCATCGTAATTCGTCAGAGTCCTCAGAGCCTGAAAGCCGGCCACCTAAGGTTTCTGTTGTTGAACCTTGTATCAACCTCTCGACTGTTCCCTCTGCCTCAGAGGCTGAGAGGTCTAGCCAAATGGAAGCTGCTGCTGGTGGTTCACCTGTAGTCAGGTCCCCACCTGGGGATGGTGTTGGACAGACCGCTGATGCGTCCGTTCTGAAAAGCACAATGTCAACCTTGCAGGGTTCTAATCCTGTCGACTCTGTTTCCACTTCTGGAGCTTCTAATGGTAGCACTGGCCGTCCCACATTACCCAAGGCGGCCTCCAAGCATCTATCCAAACTGAATGTTAATCCACCTCAGAGGAAGTGTGTTGTAAAACTTTCCTCTTCCACGTCCTCACGTTTGCCCATGGATGTTCGACATAAAGCGCGGGTTCCTGGTGCTGGACAGTCTCTTACCAAGGGCCTTCCTAAGCATCATTCCAAACCCGCTCGCATGTCAGGAGGGGTACAGTCCCGCACTTAATCATTTTCCCCTCCACTATGGGTTCTATCATCCAGTGGAATTGTCGGGGTTTACGTGCAAACTATGAAGAACTGTGTCATCTTGTTTCTCAATTTACCCCGCTATGCATGTGTATCCAGGAGACCATGGTTGGTGATACTGCTCCTGCTGGTCCTTCTGGCTACAATGCTTTTTATTCTGATCATGTGCTGGGTCAAGGTCGTCATGGAGGTGCTGCTATCTTCCTTCGCCAGGATATTCCATATAGTCATCTGGATATTTCCAGTCCCTTGCAGGCAGTTGCTGTCCGAATGTTTTTACGTCGGCAGTATACAGTTTGCAGTCTTTATCTACCTCCTAGTGCAACTGTTGAAAGGGCGGATCTGGAACGCCTTATTCATTGCCTTCCTTCTCCCTTTCTGTTACTGGGCGATATGAATGGTCACCATCCACTATGGGGAAACAGTGAGGCCAACCCTCGGGGTGTTATGCTGGCCTCTTTAGTGGAAGATGAGGAGTTAGGCATTTTAAACTCCAATATAATGACTTATTTCCATAGCCAGACAGGAACTTTTACTGCCATTGATTTGTCCTTATGTTCAGCTCATGCTCTTTTAGATTTTAACTGGGATGTGTTGCCAGACCTGTATGGCAGCGACCATTTTCCGTTACTCTTAACTGCTAGTGCAGGTGGACCTCAGCCACGTCTTCCTCGTTGGCTTCTGGATAAGGCTGACTGGCCATATTTTAGGGAATTAAGTTCCATTTCCCTTTCTGTCAATGAGTTTGGCTGTCTTACGGAGGCTGTGTCATATTTCAATACCGTGCTGCACTCAGCAGCCCTATTATCTATTCCAAAAACAAAGGGTCAGTTTCCTAAACGTCCGGTTCCTTGGTGGAACTCGGAGTGTAGTTCCACAGTGAGAGCCAAACGAGTCGCCTTCTCACGACTTCGTCGTCACCGTAGGGATCCTCAGTATTTGGTGGCGTATCAGAGGGCACGAGCCCATATGAGGCGGATCTTAAAGGAGGCCAGGCATTCATCCTGGAAGGGTTATGTTTCCTCCATCAATTCAATGACTTCCATCACCCAGGTGTGGAACCGGGTAAAGAAAATTTCAGGTAAATTTACTGTATCATCCCCTTCTGTTTTATCTGGACCAGGTGGAACTGTGGCTGATCCATTTGCTGTTGCAGAATTGCTTGCCGACCATTTTGCCAGTGTGTCAAAGAAGGATGCAGATACGCCTTCGGCTTGCCACCGTCGGCGCCTAGAATCTCGTGGTCTCAGTTTTGCCTCTGCTGGGGGAGAGCCTTACAATGTTCCATTTTCAATTTTAGAACTCCAGTCAGCTCTGTCGCAGTGCCATGATTCCTCTCCTGGTTTTGATGATATTCCTTATGCCTTTTTACGCCACTTGTCTGATGAGTCCCTGTTGTTTTTGCTTTCACTGTTTAATAAAATCTGGTGTTCTGGGGAGTTTCCGGCTTCTTGGGGTGTTGCTGTAGTTATCCCCATCCCCAAACCAGGTAAGGACCACCTACAGGCGACGAATTATCGGCCTATTTCTTTGACGTCTTGTATATGTAAAGTTTTGGAAAAGATGGTCAATGTTAGGCTTGTGTGGTTTTTAGAGAGAGGTGACTTCTTATCCCCTGCCCAGTATGGTTTTCGAAAAATGCGATCTACCTCTGATGCATTACTGTCCTTGGAATCTTCTGTCTGTGAGGCTTTTTCCACTAACCAACACCAGGTCACGGTCTTCTTTGATCTGGAAAAGGCATATGACACTGCATGGCGTCATGGTATTTTACTCTCTCTTCATGAGTTTGGTCTTCGTGGGCGCTTACCTGTTTTTATTCAACAGTTTTTATCTAACCGAATTTTAAGGGTGCGAGTGGGAGGAGTGCTTTCTAATGCCCGAGCACTAGAAGATGGAGTACCACAGGGGAGTATCCTTAGTGTTACTCTGTTCGCTGTAGCCATTAACAGCGTCATCAGTGTACTTCCTGATGGTGTACGAGGATCACTGTATGTCGATGACCTCTCGATTTCTTTCACTGCATATAAAATGTCTCTGATAGAGAGGAAGTTGCAGCTGGCTCTCAATAGAATTTCTGACTGGGCAGAAACACGCGGTTTCCATTTTTCTTCAGCAAAGACAGTGGCTATACATTTTTGTCGTCTTCGAGGAGTCCACCCAGACCCTGACTTGTATCTCTATGGTAGAAGAATATCCTGTGTGGAAGAGACGCGGTTTCTGGGTCTTCTGTTTGATAGAAGATTAACCTGGGTTCCTCATATTCGTTCTGTTAAGGTGGCTTGTCTTAAAGCTTTGAGTCTTTTGAGGGTTTTAGCTCATACCTCTTGGGGTGCTGACCGTCAGACCCTCCTCCTCTTGCATAGGTCTCTTATTCTTCCTAAAGTTGAATATGGGTGTGAGGTCTACTCCTCTGCAACAGATGCCCGCCTCCGGTTGTTAAATTCTGTGCATCATGCTGGTGTTCGTCTAGCAACCGGGGCATTCAGATCATCCCCAATTCCAAGTTTGTTGGTAGATGCTGGTGTACTCCCCTTGGACTTGCGACGCCAGTTGCTAATGTTGAGGTGTTGGTATCGTCTTCACCGCATTCCAGACTCAATTTCTTGTGCCATTGTCTCACAGGATTCCCGATCTTCTGTTTTTGAGACCCGTCCTAATTTCCCAAAGCCATTTGGTTACAGGGTCCGGTCTGTTATGTTAGCCCTCTCTCTCCCGAGACTGGCAATTTGTCCACATCGGATCCCAAGGGTAGGTTCTTGGCTAATCCCTCGCGTGACATTCTGTAGGTCCGTTGTTGGAAAAAAGGGCTCACTTCCCTCTCAGGTGTCCCTCTCTCTCTTTTTAGAACATGCCTCCATTCATGAGGGTTCTGTCCCTGTCTATACTGACGGGTCTAAGACTGATACTGGAGTAGGAGTTGGTGTTGTCTTCCCTTCCTTTACTAAGGGCGGTAGCCTTCCTGGCATTACTTCAGTGTATACAGCAGAACTGACTGCAATTTTGTATGCTCTTAAAATCATTTTTACTCTCCCCCAATCCGTTTTTGTGATTTATAGTGACTCGCGTAGTGCTTTGTCTGCACTGGAGTCTTTTAATGCATCTCATCCATTGGTTTTATCAATTTTAGAGTGGCTTTTTCTTCTTGGCCGCCGTGGCCGGCGTGTAGACTTCTGTTGGGTTCCTGCACATGTTGGTGTGGTGGGGAATGAGAGGGCAGATACTTTAGCTAAAGCTGCGTCTTCTCAACAGCCCCCAGCTGACTACCCACTTCCTGTTTCTGATGTAACACCTTACTTGCGGTATGCAATTCATACATGTTGGCAGAGACACTGGGATGGTGTTTCTCATAATAAACTAAAAGAAACCTTTCAGAGAGTGGTTGTGCCAAGGGTTCTTCCCTCTATGTCTCGGCGACTGGAGGTGGCTCTTGCTAGGCTTCGCATTGGGCATTCTCGGCTTACACATGGGTTCCTCATGTGTGGTGAAACTCAACCATACTGTGATGACTGCCTTGTTCCCCTTACTGTCCGTCACTTGCTGGTCGAGTGTCCGAGTCTGGGGGGCCTGTGTCAGAGGTTCCTTCATAGGCATAGGGGAGCAGATGGTGCCTACTGTTTATCCTCGATGCTTGGTGAGGCCTCTAACGATTTTACTGATGTTTTTAGTTTCCTTCAGGAGGCGGGCCTCCTTCGACTTTTATAAGTAATTGTTATTTTATAAATTATTCTTTTATTATTTTTAGTGTTTTATTCCTGCTAACAGATAGTAACTTTATTTTGAATAGGCACTTTTTATTTTGCCGTGTCTTCTACTTTGTCATCCGGCGGCATATGACCCTGGCAGTTGCGCCGCCAGATTGTAATTATTTTCAATCAATCAATCAATCAACCCTGGAAGGTGACTTTGGAGTGGACGTTGAGGGAACCAGGGATAAGAGCACTCGTGTAGTTTTGGCGGTTGGTAGTGAGTTGGAGGAGCAGGAGGAAGTGCTTAGTCGTGGTGAGATGTTACCAGCTGACCTATGGGAGGGCAACGGTTATGCAGCTCTGGTGGAGAAATTGCGACACCTTGATCCAGTAAAGCGAGAAGAGCTGTGCAACAGATTATGGAAACATCCGAAAGTTTTTGGAGATTCACCGGGATTGACAACTTGGGCTACTCATGACATTGACGTTGGGGATAGTAAGCCTGTAAAATTAGCTCCCTACCGCATCAACCCTATCAGACAGAAAGCTCTCGATAATGAGATCAAGTATATGTTGGACCATGGATTGATCAAGAGGAGTTTCAGTGAGTGGAGTTCACCAGTTACCTTGCAGCCGAAGCCAGATGGGAAGGTTAGGTTGTGTGTGGACTTCCGGAAGGTTAATTCACTGTCTAAGACCGATGCTTATCCCTTACCTCGGGTCGATGACTCGTTGGACAAGGTGGGAAATGCCACTTATATCACCAAACTTGACTTAGTAAAAGGATACTGGCAGGTCCCGCTGACGGAACGGGCTAAACAAGTGGCTAGCTTTGTTGTCAGTGGTGCAGTATATCAGTGCCAGGTGATGCCTTGTGGATTGAAGAATGCTCCAGCCACTTTCCAGAGGCTTATGGATAAAGTGGTGGATGGCATACCTAATTGTGTCGTTTACATCGATATGTCATTGTGTATGACACCAAGTGGGAGGAGCACCTTGATCATGTGGAAATGCTCATTAAGCGGTTGGAGGAAGCTGGCTTAGTAGTCAACTTGGACAAGTGCGAGTTCGTACGTGCTAAGGTCCAGTACCTTGGATTTGTTGTAGGACATGGGCAAGTGGCTCCACCTCGGGCTAAGGTGGATGCCATTTCCAACTTTGCAGCACCCCAGTGTCACCGTGCCCTCCAGCGATTTTTGGGCATGATCGGCTATTACAGACGATTTATTGGGAATTACTCCACAGTGCTTGCCCCTCTTACTGACTTATTGTGCAAGGATAAGAAGTGGCAGTGGACAGCCGAGTGTGAGCAAGCTTTTACTACTGTTAAGTCTCTGCTGTGCCACCACCCTATATTGCGTGCACCAGATTTTGACAAATCTTTTGTGCTGGCAGTTGATGCTAGCCGAGTAGGGGTAGGAGCAGTGTTGATGCAGCCGGATGAGGGCCAGGTTGAACATCCCATATCATACTTCTCAAAGAAGTTTAATAGAGCCCAGAAGAACTATTCCGTCATAGAGCAGGAGTTATTAGCGATTATCCTGGCCCTGCAACACTTTGCTGTCTACCTGCCCCCTTTTGGCCCTGTGATCAAGATTTATTCAGACCATCATCCCCTGCAGTTTTTGAACAAGTTTAAATTTAAGAACCAGCGTTTGACCTGCTGGAGTTTGCTTTTGCAAGAGTACAATATAGAAGTTAGGCATATTAAAGGGATTGATAACGTAATTGCTGATTGTTTATCCAGGGAGGGGTCAGGGTCTTGATTCGAAAATTTTTATCCAGGGCTCAAAATTTTTTCTTGGGGAAGGGCGTGTTACGCTGTCCGCCTGTCCGTTCCCACGGGTGCAGCCATTACAGCTGGGCTAGGGGATTATGCAGTATCCGTGTCATTCGCGGAATTTAAATTAGCGAGTGTTACAAGTTCTTTTGTTTCTTTCGTTCCTACCACTGAGGGCAATTTTATTTAATACCATGCTGAGTATGCATTTGATTATTTTGATTGTCTTATGTGAGCTACCAGTATATTTAATAATGTTTTGATTGCATTAGAAGTACCAATTCATTGTAGAGAGAGAGAGGGGCACAAATTTAAGTTCCTTATTAATTAATCTGATTCATGCGTTCACGCATGGCTGCACACGAGCCTAGCATCAGTGCAGTGTCTTCCCAACCAGCTTTAGTATCGTGTGTGTGTACTCTCTCTCTCTCCACAGTCATTTTTGTGCCGAGCTGGCGTTTTCATTTAAGTTTATTTTATTCTTTTGTTTGCTGACTGAGGGAAGTAGCTATTTTATTTGATTTTGTGACCGTGCTGTCTTTGGAGGGGCAGACTGGCTCACCATGATCCTCTCGCTGCCTTTATTAACGTTCCCCAACACACGTACATACACACACAGCCCTAACCCCTACACAGTTCAATCCCATCTCCTTGCACAAGGCTAGTGAAAACTATCGTGAGCTATCAGCTGCGTTCCCCCTTGGACACGGGTTAAGTAGAAATTCGTCACCACCGGAAATAAGTGGGAGGTGTTCCTGTAGACTGTCTCGGGCGGTATTATTTCCGGTAGTGACGATAGTAGGCTAGATCCATAGGTAGGCTGTTCCGTTTGTTACTATCAAAGTACAGAGTGTTGCGTACTTAAGTGATAATTCTTCCGTTGCGCAGTTTTTCTCTAGTTTACGGAGTGTGAGTGCCGGGATCTGCGTTATTTTCACAACGCAGCGGAGGCCGATCATCTAAAACTACCTTGTTGTCTTTTTGTAATAGCCTCGGGCTGGCGCTACCGTAACAATATATATATATATATATATATATATATATATATATATATATATATATATATATATATATAAAGACGCATTACAATTGGATGGAAAGCTTTCGGTAAACGTAGCGACATTATGAAATGTAGCTTGCCAGTTTCTATGAAGCGAAAAGTATATAACGAATGTATAATTCCAGCTATGACGTATGGTTGTGAGACCTGGAAACTGGCAAAATCAATGAAAAATAAATTAATCCGTTCTCAGAGAGCAATGGAAAGGTCAATGTTGGGAATATCATTAAGAGACAGAAAAAGATTAACTTGGGTGTGAGAGCAGACAAAAGTCAAAGATATTACAGTATAGAAGTTAAAAAAAAACAGAAATGGAGGTGGGCAGGCCATATAGCAAGAATAAGCGACAACCAATAGAACAAGAGGTTGAGTGACTGGACACCAAGAGATTGTCAGCGTAGCAAAAAGAAGGCCAGACAGAAATTGGAGATGTGAAATAGAGAAAATTTGCTGGGAAAACGTGGCAAAGATTGGTTCAATCGGGGAATTCGTGGAGAAGGTTAGGGGAGGCCTTTGTTCAGCAGTGGACTTGTAATAGCTGATGATGATGATGATGATGATATATATATATATATATATATATATATATATATATATATATAAATCTATCTATCTAGATAGATATAGATATAGATATAGATAGATATATAGATATCTATCTATATATATCTATCTCTCTCTCTCTCTCTCTCTATATATATATATATATATATATATATATATATATATATATATAAAATCTATCTAGATAGATAGATATAGATATAGATATAGATAGATATATAGATATCTATCTCTATATATCTATATCTATATCTCTATATGTATATATATATATATATATATATATATATATATATATATATATATATATATATATATATATATATATATATAGATATCTATCTATATATATCTATATCTATATCTCTATATGTATATATATATGTATGTCCCTTTAATCATCAATGACAAAGCTATAGGCGTACAGCTACTCCTGTCCACTCATAGGCTGGTGACTCTATCCTTCTTCCTGTTTGCTTCTCCCAGTGTCCATCTTTGGAATTATTTCAACAAACAAGGGATGGGGCATTGGCACACCTGGTGTCTGACTTGGTTCATTTCTCTATTTGGGGTAAAGGTAATCTTGTAGTTTTAAATGCATCAGAAACTCAGTTGTTACATCTTAGAATCCGACAAAATCTTCCGCAGGACTATCTTCTAATTTTAAACAATCCTGCATCTTGTTTAAACATACGTAGGGTTTCATTCTCTCGGAACTTATCTTGAAAAGAGCTTATTACCTTTCTTGTAATGTCTGCTTCCGAGATTATAATTACGTATGCTAAACCGACTCCATGCCTTCTTTACCCCTGCACAGTTGTTGACTTTATACACTGGCTTTATTCGATCCCGTGTAGAGTACAACTCTCATGTATGGTGAGGTTCCCACACATACAGTTCTTCTCAATAATGTGGAGTCAAAGGCTTTTCTTTTCATTAACTCTTCTTCTCTTACTGGTTCTCTTCAATCTCCGTCTCTTTGCCTCACTGTTGCATCTTTATATCTCTTTTCTTCTGCTACTTCAATGGTCACTGCTCCTCTAAACTCTGACTGCATGTCTCCACCTTTACTGCGGGCGCGAAGTACTCGTCTAGCAACAAACTCTCATCCTTTTTCTGTGTATCTCTCTAATGCAAGAGTTAACCGTTACTCCCAGACCATCATGTATGCAACAGTCAACGCTTGAACTGCCTTCCTCTGTCTGCATTTCCTGCTGTAATCATAGGGACATTTGTTTTCTGAGTGTAATAGGAAAAGTATTTGGTAGGATACTTATTGGAAGAGTTAGGGAAATAACAGAAGAATTATTTGGTGAAGAACAGGGAGGTTTTAGGTAGGGAGGAGGTTGCATAGAAAAGATATTCATACTAAGGTCTTTAGTGGAAAAGTTTCTAGAGAAAGGAAAGAAGTTGTATGCCGCCTTTATTGATTTGGAGAAAGCATATGGGAGGCTGGATAGACAAGGAATGTGGAAAATATTAAGAATATTTGCAGTAAATGGGAAGTTGGCGAGTGTTGTGAGAGGGCCATGGCTGCAGCGCATGTGGATAGTGAATTAAGTGGATTTTTCAGTTTGAATGTTGGATTGCACGGGGATGTGTCATGTCTCCATGGTTGTTCAATCAGTATATGGATGGGGATATAAAGGAGACACAAGGTAGGGTAGTGGATACTGGCACTGCTTTAATGAGCAAGGACAACGTTTGGAAACTCCGTGTACTGTTGCTTGCAGACGATGTTGTATTGTTAGGTGAAAACGACGGGGAACTGCAAGATTTGGTGAATGGGTTTGGAAGTGTGTGTAAGAAACTGAATCTAAAGACGATTGTAGGGAAGAGGAAAGTTATGGTCTTCGAGAGAAATGAAGTCGCTGGATGTACAGTGATGTTGGAGGATGAGGAAATGGAAAATGTACGTGCATTTAAGAGCTTGGGTAGTGTGATGAGTAAGGATGGAAGTTTGGAGGGTGAAGTGCTTGAAAGGGTGCAACAAGGAACATGTGGAGTTACATAGAGACAGATTGACAAATGAGGAAGCGGAATGTTGTGGTGTGGACGTGATAGAAAGGTCTAGGAGAAATACAGTGAGGTGGTTTGGCCATGTGGTGCATATGGAGAGTGAGAGAGTAACGAGGAGAGTGTATGTGAGTGAGGTAGAGGGGGGAAGAGGGAGGAAGCGGCTAAGGATGAGAGAAGGGATGGAGTTGAGAGGCATATGAGTGAGGGATGTGTAAGCTGAGAGCAGGGCAGTGAAATAGCGGGGAACCGAGCGACATGGAGGCGATTTGTTTGTGGCCACCCCTTACGGGATTAAAGCCTCTGGCAATAGATAGATAGATAGACAGATAGATATTTTTTATTATCTAATGCGCAATTCTTTGACGGTTTTCTCTTTCGAGGCAGATAGATAGCAATTACAAATATTTTGTAGAAATTGGCAAATATTAAGGCTTGAATCCTAGAAAATTTGCACAAATCAAGTTGTTATTGGAAGAAATTCATCTGAAACAAAAAGAAATTTCAGTAAATTTGAAAGTGTTGCACATGCCATTAGTTTTATCCAAAAAATACTGAAAATTATTTGGAAATTTGGATTAAAATAGGATTGGGAAGCATAGTAAGAAAAGGAATACCTACACCATGATAGGGTAGAAAAATATGAAGAATGGCCATTGTGGATCATAGCGTATCATGCAAAATTATTGCAGATTTCATTCAGTAATGTGAGTATACCGTGAGTTCCAGAACAGTGACCAACAGACATTTCAAAACTGATTTGCGGGCATATCGGCTTAGGATGAGACCTCGAGATACCGAGACAATGATTCAGTCGAGTTGTAAAGAAGCCAAGCATCATTCTGAATGGGTATCGGATGACTGGAATAAGCTGGAAATTTTGTGTTCATAGTTAACAGGGTAAAAATTAGCAATCGAGATGTAAAGAGAGAAGGTTTTTCTAACCACCACCACCACCTTATCCCCTCCTATGGAGCTACTGCACTTCTACTGTTGGAATCTTGTTTCATTTAAAAATTCCCTTGACACATCATTAGGTGGCCCTCAAGTTCACTTCCTCTCCTTGCACGGATTTTCATGCTTTCTGGGTTTGATTTCGTTTAGCTTATGGGCCAACTATCGAAGAACCTGACTAACCACATATAAATTGTCAGGCGAAGGCCATGAGAGGAATTCAAGCCAGAATAATTAATTAGAACCGTTTAAATTTTCCCCCAAAGTCATGGTATAGAGAACTATATCTGTGCTGGGGAAGTCGTTTGCACATTGATGCTGGCACCACGAACCAGAAGTACATCAAGGTGATAGAAACTCACCTCATACCTCAAACGAGAGAAAGATATAACGAAAGACCTTGGTATTCTAATAAGATTCTGCCACAAACCACACGGCAAAGAAGGTCAAGGCATGGTGCAATGAAAATTGTGTAATAGTCGTATTGCTTCCATGGGCTGGGAAATTGCCAGATATGAACTCAGTTGATAGTCTGTGGGACGAACTGAAAGATGAGATACACCAAGTGCTAGTTACAAACAACTAAACCCATGAAGCGTCAAATGCATGTTTGGTTCCAAACAGAGAAAATCAATAATTTATGTTATTCTTATATTTGTGGAATACCAAAACGCGTCCAGGCACTTCATGCACAATGGGTAGTCAAACAAAACACTAGAGCAATTTGTGAATATCGAATTGTAGAAATAAGATGCACTTTTATCTTTAATTGAGTCCCAGTGGCCTTTAAACATTAAAGATGCTCGCTTACAGAAAAATCTATAAAAATTTCTCCAGTACTTTACATAGACACACACACACACACACACACACACACACACACACACACATATATATATATATATATATATATATATATATATATATATATATACGGTACAGTGGTAGAGTGTGTTTTTCGCACATGGAAGAATGAGGGTTCGTGCACCGCCAGGGTAACACTATATGTATATATATAGAGAGAGAGAGAGATACTGTCTATATATATATATATATATATATATATATATATTGTTACATAGCCTATGATTTAATCATCCTTTGTATAATTCTAACGTACAGTATACTGCATGTTTGATCACGATTCGCCTCGTGGCTTCCATAGTGACCAAGCTTCCGTGTTCTACCTCACTTCCCCCTTCTCCTCCCTTATAGTAGAGTAAGTCATTCTTTCTGTTATTCAGAGCAGACGTGTCAACTCTTTGTCCCCTATGGCTTCATTTGCGCATCCTTCTTACAAGTTATATCAAGCTCTGCCGGCCCCTATATAATGAGCTCAGTCTCTGCATTAATTGCCACTTAGATCTACTCCTCATTTTGTTCACATCTCTGTCCTCCCCTGTACAGTTGTTATTATTTTTGTGAGTGCTCAGGAAGTCTCCAACCATCTGGCTGCTGTATAATTTGAGTATAAGTGTTGTTGCATTTTTTTTTCTTGTAATGTATAGCATAAGGTGTTAATTCGTAGGCCCGGTGAGGTTTTTGTGATTCATGTGGAGTTTTTGATGTCAGCCATTATTAATAATATTTTGTATCTGTAATAATATATCTTGCATTAACTGAGCATTATCCGGTGTTCTCATTTTATCAGGGCTGACTTAGATAAATTTACTCTTGCTAATTTCGTGTTAATAGAGGCTATTGCAGTTAACCATATATTTAACCTGCTTTTTGCCATTACATTATCCTTATGAGTCCTGAATGTTTAGTTGTTGGTTTGAGCATTGAGCTTTAACTTGTAATTTTGCCTAACTCTTTTATTTTGAACCTGGAACTTTGCAGGACAGTAGTAATTTTAGTATTTTCACTTGAAGTGTTCATTATCTCTGTTCCGTAACATAAATTTGGCGACCTCTTATCAGGATATTCAGGATATTATCATAAGGATACTGCTTGATATTTTGTGACTGTGATTTGTTCATAATGTCTACTATTACTACGCTTGATGAAGCCAAGATTTTTTGTCAAATGTGCAAACAGTGTGTGATGTAGAAAACAGAACAAAGAATGAACTTAAGCTTGTTGCCCAACAATTGGGAATTGCTGTTAGCTCTCATCATTCTAAAGATCAAATTGTTGACATGATTAATGAAAGCTTGTTTAATGTAACTCCTCCAGATGAGCAAGCGCAGATTGAAATAGCTAAGTTACAGCTAGCCCTGCAGGAGGCTCGTGTTAAGGAGGCTGAGTTTCAGGCCCGAGCTAAGGAGGCTGAGTTTCAGGCCCGTGCTAAGGAGGCTGAGTTTCAGGCAAATGCTAAGGAGGCTGAGTCTCAGGCTCGTATTCAGGAGGCACAGGCACAGGCTCAGGCACAAATTGAACTAGCTAGGATTCGGGCAGACCATGAGTATCGCATGAAACAAGGTGGAACTGGATCATCTAACTCTGATGATTTTGATGTGGCTAAAAATGTTAAACTTGTCCCTCCTTTTAATGAATCTGATTTAACAAAGTATTTTCAGTTGTTTGAGAGGTTAGCTACAGGTTTTAATTGGCCAATACTCCTTCAAACTGTTCTCACCGGTAAAGCTCAAGTAACTTATGCATCTTTGCCTCAGGATCAATCTGATAATTATGATGTAGTTAAGAGCTTGATTCTTAAGACCTATGAGCTTGTTCCTCAAGACTATAGTGTAAAATTTAGGACAACTTATAAGCAAGATAAGCAGTCCCATGTTGAGTATGCAAAAATCAAAGAAGATCTGTTAGAGCAGTGGCTAAATTCTAAGAATGTAAATTCTGATTTTGATACATTTAAGCAGATGATTTTGCTGGAGAACTTTAAAAGGCGTATTAATAAAGATGTAAGCCTATATCTTGATGAGAAAAGAATAGATAATTTGTCTGATGCTGCAGTTTTAGCTGATGAATATGTTCTCACTCACAAGAGATATTCTAAAGAAAAAAGGAAAGCTGAGAGTAAGTACGCGTTGCCTCTACTCAGAGTACAGGTAACAGAAAAGATAATAAAGATGATGTTTCTCAGGAAGTCAATACCAGCTCCACCTCTAGATTTCAGAAAAGTAAATGTACTTATCGTAGTAAGCTTGGTCATACTACGAAGAAATGTTTCAGGAGTCTTTAAATATTCAATCAATTGGTCTAGTGTCCACCCTTGAGAGTTCCCAGAATTCCTTAACCGAGTTAACTGAACCTACTTTGAGGGGTAAATTAAATTCTCATGATGAAGCTCCTCTTTTGAGCAGTAACGTGGGTGACACTCTCAAGAGTTCATGTGCTAACTTCCTGTCTGATGGTTTTGTCAGTCCTCTGGAGAGTAATAACAGGAAATTAGTTAAAATATATCGTGATACAGGTGCTTGCCAATCCCTTATGCTGACTAGTGTTCTAGGCTCTAATGTTCATTCCTCTGATGAAACTGTAATCTTACAAGGTGTAGGGAATAATTACTTCTCTGTCCCTCTGTGCAGAGTGAATTTAGAGTCTGGTTTTGTTAATGATTCGGATATGGTTGGGTTGGTTAGGACACTCCCAATGTCAGGTGTAATTTTCTTACTTGGAAGTGATATTGGTGGAAGTCAAGTGTGTCCAGCTCCTCAGTTGTCTAGTGAACCAGTGACTGCGACCCAGGATTGTGATATCCCTGACGTGTTCTCTGCATGTGCTGTCACTAGGGCTAAGTCTAAAGTTACTGTTGACTTAGAGGATAATGATGATGATTTTGTTATCCTAGCTGACACTTTTCTTGCTAATTTGGACCACTCACCAGATGAGGCAGTACCCCGTAGTGTTGATAATTTGTCTCGTCAAGAGTTGGTTGAATTACAGGTTGCTGACCCTGAGTTGAAAGGTCTAGCTAACTTTGCTTACAGTGAGGAAGAGTCAGCTGGTGCTTCTACTTGTTATTATATAAAGTCAGGAGTACTTATGAGGAAGTGGAGACCCCCAACAGCATCAGCCGACTGTGAATGGGAGGTTGTACATCAAGTTGTCACCCCTCGTGTTTGTAGGCAGGATATCATTAGAGTGGCTCATGATTCCAGTTTGGCAGGACACCTTGGAGTGAGGAAGACTGTGGCACGCATTTTGAAACACTTCTACTGGCCAGGTATCTTCAGAGATGTTTCCTGGTATTGTAAGTCTTGTCACACCTGTCAAGTTGTAGGGAAGTTTAATCAGACCGAAAAGGTTGCACCTCTAGTTCCCATTCCTCCTTTTGAGGCGCCATTTACCCGTGTGTTGGTGGATATTGTGGGCCCTCTTCCTAAGACTTCTTCAGGATTTTCTTATGTGTTGACCCTGATTGATATGGCTACTCGTTATCCTGAAGCCATTCCACTTAGAAATATCTCAGCAAAGAATGTGGTTAAGGAAATGCTAGGGTTCTTCACCAAGTTTGGTCTGCCCAAGGAGGTACAGTCAGAACGGGAAAGTAATTTCATGTCAAATGTTTTCAAGCAGTCTCTGAAAGAGTTGGGGATCACCCAGATCACGTCTTCAGCTTACCATCCGCAGACCCAAGGAGAGTTGGAGAGATATCATCAAACACTCAAATCGATGCTCAAGAAATACTGTTTGGAATATCAGAAAGACTGGGATAAGGGTCTTCCATTCGTTGTATTTGCCGCAAGACAATCTCCAAATGAATCACTGGGGTTCTCACCCTTTGAACTACTGTTTGGCCATGAAGTATGAGGACCTCTTAAGCTACTCAAGGAATGCTGGCTGTCGGAGGAAGATGACGTCAACCTGCTAGAGTATGTGATGAAGTTCAAAGAACGGCTGTCCACTGCTTTACAGCTGGCGAGAGAGAATTTAGGAGCTGCTCAGGAGAAGATGAAGACTTGGTATGATAAGTCCAGGTTACGCCACTTTCAGCCAGGAGATCAGGTTTTGATTCTGCTACCAGTGCATGGGCAACCTCTTCAAGCCAAGTTTAGTGGTCCTTATTTCGTGGAGAAGAAACTCAGTGATTTCAACTATGTCATCGCCACACCAGATCGTAGAAAGAACAAGCAACTTTGTCACATCAACATGCTAAAGTTATATCACAGGCAGGACGAAAATAACCCAGTCTGCACTGTAGCTGTTCCACCCGAGTCTGCAAGTGAAGTTCTCCCATGCAGCATGAGCCTGAGTGATAGTTTGGGGAAGAATCCTGATATCATGAATGATCTCCAGACTAAGCTTTCTCATCTAGCTCCGGAGGAAAGGCAGGAGTTTTCGGCATTACTGCAGGAGTACCCGCAAGTGTTCCGTGCCACTCCAGGAAGAACCACTGTGTTGATGCATGATGTCGATGTTGGAGACGCAAAGCCAATTAAACTGCCTCCTTACCGTGTGAACCTAGTGAAAGTTCCTCTCATCCAGAAGGAGCTTGGCTACCTGTTGGACCACAAGATGATTGAGCCCTGTCAGAGCGAGTGGAGTTCTCCTGTCACTCTAGTCCTTAAGCCAGGTGGGTCACAGCGGCCTTGCATCGACTAAAGAGGTGTTAATCAGATAACCAAAACAGACACTTACCCTCTCCCTCGAGTGGAAGATTGCATAGACAGGATCGGAAAGGCTAGGTACATAAGTAAGTTTGATTTGTTAAAGGGATACTGGCAAATACCTATGACTCAACGTGCTAGGGAGATCTCATGTTTTGTAACACTAGGGAAGACTTTTGCATGTTCTGTAATGCCATATGGTATGAAGAATGCACCAGCCACTTTTCAGAAGCTCATGAATGTTGTAACAGAGGGTTTGGCAGGGTGTGTTGTTTATTGTGATGATGTATTAATCTTCAGTGACAACTGGAAAGATCACCTATGCCATATCAGTAAATTTTTTGAGTGTTTGGTTCAGGCTAATCTTGTAGGTAATTTATCAAAGTGTGAGTTTGGTCAAGCTAAAGTTCAGTACCTTGGGTACGTAATTGTGATGGACACGTTACACCACAAGGAGCTAAGGTTCAGGTTATAAGTGATCTTCCCAGACCTAAAAGTAGGAAAGAGCTACAAAGATTTTTGGGAATGGTAGGTTATTACAGGAGATATGTTCTTAACTTTTCAATTCTTGTATCACCACTTACAGACCTACTGAAAAAGGGAGTTAAATTTGTCTGGACCGATAACTGTGAATCCTCTTTCAGCAAACTTAAAGCTATCCTATTAAGTCAGCCAGTGCTCGCTACTCCAAATTTTGCTTAGCCTTTTAAGATGGCTGTTGACGTAAGTGATACAGGAGCTGGGGCTGTTTTGCTGCAAGATGATGATCAGGGTATTGAACACCCTGTATCTTATTACAGTAAGAAGTTCACTCCACCTCAAAAGAACTACTCAACTATTGAGAAAGAGCTTTTGGCCTTGATTTTGGGTTTACAGCATTTTTCATTTTATTTGTTTTCTGGTTTTGACCCCATAGTCATTTATACCGATCATAACCCACTGAAATTCCTTAGTAAGTTTAAAGATAAAAATCAGAGATTAACAAGATGGAGTCTACTTCTTCAGGAGTATTCATTAGACATACAACATGTCAAGGGGAAAGAAAATGTTATTGCAGATTGCTTATCTAGACTTTAGACAGATTGTTTTAGAGTAATAAGAAATTTCCTTTGTAAATTTCTTTTTTTTTTTGTGGGGAAGTGTTACATAGCCTATGATTTCATCATCCTTTGTATAATTCTAACGTACAGGATGCTGCATGTTTGATCACGATTCGCCTCGTGGCTTCCATAGTGACCTAGCTTCCGTGTTCTATCTCACTTCCCTTCTCCTCCCTTATAGTAGAGTAAGTCGTTCTTTCTGTTGTTCAGAGCAGAAGTGGCAACTCTTTGTCCCCTATGGCTTCATTTGCACGTCCTTCTTACAAGTTGTATCAAGCTCTGGTGGCCCCTATATAATGAGCTCAGTCTCTGCACTAATTGCCACTTAGATCTACTCCTTAATTTGTTCACATCTCTGTCCTCTCCTGTACAGTTGTTATTATTTTTGTGAGTGCTCAGGAAGTCTCCAACCATCTGGCTGCTGTATATTTTGAGTATAAGTGTTGTTGCATTTCTTTTCTTGTAATGTATAGCATAAGGTGTTAATTCGTAGGCCTAGTGAGGTTTTTGTGATTCGTGTGGAGTTTTTGATGTCAGCCATTGTTAATAGTATTTTGTATCTGTAATAATATATCTTGCATAAATGAGCATTATCCGGTTTTCTCATTTTATCAGGGCTGACTTAGATAAATTTACTCTTGCTAATTTCGTGTTAATAGAGGCTATTGCAGTTAACCATATATTTAACCTGTTTTTTGCCATTACATTATCCTTATGAGTCCTGAATGTTTAGTTGTTGGTTTGAGCATTGAGCTTTAACTTGTAATTTTGCCTAACTCTTTTGTTTTGAACCTGGAACTTTGCAGGACAGTAGTAATTTTAATATTTTCACTTGAAGTGTTCATTATCTCTGTTCCGTAACATAAATTTGGCGACCTCTTATCAGGATATTCAGGATATTATCATAAGGATACTGCTTGATATTTTGTGACTGTGATTTCTTCATAATGTCTACTATTACTACGCTTGATGAAGCCAAGATTTTTTGTCAAATGTGCAAACAGTGTGTGATGTAGAAAACAGAACAAAGAATGAACTTAAGCTTGTTGCCCAACAATTGGGAATTGCTGTTCGCTCTCATCATTCTAAAGATCAAATTGTTGACATGATTAATGAAAACTTGTTTAATGTAACTCCTCCAGATGAGCAAACGCAGATTGAAATAGCTAAGTTACAGCTAGCCCTGCAGGAGGCTCGTGTTAAGGAGGCTGAGTTTCAGGGCCGTGCTAAGGAGGCTGAGTTTCAGGCCCGTGCTAAGGAGGCTGAGTTTCAGGCAAATGCTAAGGAGGCTGAGTCTCAGGCTCGTATTCAGGAGGCACAGGCACAGGCTCAGGCACAAATTGAACTAGCTAGGATTCGGGCAGACCATGAGTATCGCATGAAACAAGGTGGAACTGGATCATCTAACTCTGATGATTTTGATGTGGCTAAAAATGTTAAACTTGTCCCTCCTTTTAATGAATCTGATTTAACAAAGTATTTTCAGTTGTTTGAGAGGTTAGCTACAGGTTTTAATTGGCCAATACTCCTTCAAACTGTTCTCACCGGTAAAGCTCAAGTAACTTATGCATCTTTGCCTCAGGATCAATCTGATAATTATGATGTAGTTAAGAGCTTGATTCTTAAGACCTATGAGCTTGTTCCTCAAGACTATAGTGTAAAATTTAGGACAACTTATAAGCAAGATAAGCAATCCCATGTTGAGTATGCAAAAATCAAAGAAGATCTGTTAGAGCAGTGGCTAAATTCTAAGAATGTAAATTCTGATTTTGATACATTTAAGCACATGATTTTGCTGGAGAACTTTAAAAGGTGTATTAATAAAGATGTAAGCCTATATCTTGATGAGAAAAGAATAGATAATTTGTCTGATGCTGCAGTTTTAGCTGATGAATATGTTCTCACTCACAAGAGATATTCTAAAGAAAAAAGGAAAGCTGAGAGTAAGTACGCGTTGCCTCTACTCAGAGTACAGGTAACAGAAAAGATAATAAAGATGATGTTTCTCAGGAAGTAAATACCAGCTCCACCTCTAGACTTCTGAAAAGTAAATGTACTTATCGTAGTAAGCTTGGTCATACTACGAAGAAATGTTTCAGGAGACAGCGTGATGTGAACTAAAAGGAGTCTTTAAATATTTAATCAATTGGTCTAGTGTCCACCCTTGAGAGTTCCCAGAATTCCTTAACCGAGTTAACTGAACCTGGTTTGAGGGGTAAATTAAATTCTCATGATGAAGCTCCTCTTTTGAGCAGTAACGTGGGTGACACTCTCAAGGTTTAATGTGCTAACTTCCTGTCTGATGGTTTTGTCAGTCCTCTGGAGAGTAATAACAGGAAATTAGTTAAAATATATCGTGATACAGGTGCTTGCCAATCCCTTATGCTGACTAGTGTTCTAGGCTCTAATGTTCATTCCTCTGATGAAACTGTAATCTTACAAGGTGTAGGGAATAATTACTTCTCTGTCCCTCTGTGCAGAGTGAATTTAGAGTCTGGTTTTGTTAATGATTCGGATATGGTTGGGTTGGTTAGGACACTCCCAATGTCAGGTGTAATTTTCTTACTTGGAAATGATATTGGTGGAAGTCAAGTGTGTCCAGCTCCTCAGTTGTCTAGTGAACCAGTGACTGCGACCCAGGATTGTGATATCCCTGACGTGTTCTCTGCATGTGCTGTCACTAGGGCTAAGTCTAAAGTTACTGTTGACTTAGAGGATAATGATGATGATTTTGTTATCCTAGCTGACACTTTTCTTGCTAATTTGGACCACTCACCAGATGAGGCAGTACCCCGTAGTGTTGATAATTTGTCTCGTCAAGAGTTGGTTGAATTACAGGTTGCTGACCCTGAGTTGAAAGGTCTAGCTAACTTTGCTTACAGTGAGGAAGAGTCAGCTGGTGCTTCTACTTGTTATTATATAAAGTCAGGAGTACTTATGAGGAAGTGGAGACCCCCAACAGCATCAGCCGACTGTGAATGGGAGGTTGTACATCAAGTTGTCACCCCTCGTGTTTGTAGGCAGGATATCATTAGAGTGGCTCATGATTCCAGTTTGGCAGGACACCTTGGAGTGAGGAAGACTGTGGCACGCATTTTGAAACACTTCTACTGGCCAGGTATCTTCAGAGATGTTTCCTGGTATTGTAAGTCTTGTCACACCTGTCAAGTTGTAGGGAAGTTTAATCAGACCGAAAAGGTTGCACCTCTAGTTCCCATTCCTCCTTTTGAGGCGCCATTTACCCGTGTGTTGGTGGATATTGTGGGCCCTCTTCCTAAGACTTCTTCAGGATTTTCTTATGTGTTGACCCTGATTGATATGGCTACTCGTTATCCTGAAGCCATTCCACTTAGAAATATCTCAGCAAAGAATGTGGTTAAGGAAATGCTAGGTTCTTCACCAAGTTTGGTCTGCCCAAGGAGGTACAGTCAGAACGGGAAAGTAATTTCATGTCAAATGTTTTCAAGCAGTCTCTGAAAGAGTTGGGGATCACCCAGATCACGTCTTCAGCTTACCATCCGCAGACCCAAGGAGAGTTGGAGAGATATCATCAAACACTCAAATCGATGCTCAAGAAATACTGTTTGGAATATCAGAAAGACTGGGATAAGGGTCTTCCATTCGTTGTATTTGCCGCAAGACAATCTCCAAATGAATCACTGGGGTTCTCACCCTTTGAACTACTGTTTGGCCATGAAGTATGAGGACCTCTTAAGCTACTCAAGGAATGCTGGCTGTCGGAGGAAGATGACGTCAACCTGCTAGAGTATGTGATGAAGTTCAAAGAACGGCTGTCCACTGCTTTACAGCTGGCGAGAGAGAATTTAGGAGCTGCTCAGGAGAAGATGAAGACTTGGTATGATAAGTCCAGGTTACGCCACTTTCAGCCAGGAGATCAGGTTTTGATTCTGCTACCAGTGCATGGGCAACCTCTTCAAGCCAAGTTTAGTGGTCCTTATTTCGTGGAGAAGAAACTCAGTGATTTCAACTATGTCATCGCCACACCAGATCGTAGAAAGAACAAGCAACTTTGTCACATCAACATGCTAAAGTTATATCACAGGCAGGACGAAAATAACCCAGTCTGCACTGTAGCTGTTCCACCCGAGTCTGCAAGTGAAGTTCTCCCATGCAGCATGAGCCTGAGTGATAGTTTGGGGAAGAATCCTGATATCATGAATGATCTCCAGACTAAGCTTTCTCATCTAGCTCCGGAGGAAAGGCAGGAGTTTTCGGCATTACTGCAGGAGTACCCGCAAGTGTTCCGTGCCACTCCAGGAAGAACCACTGTGTTGATGCATGATGTCGATGTTGGAGACGCAAAGCCAATTAAACTGCCTCCTTACCGTGTGAACCTAGTGAAAGTTCCTCTCATCCAGAAGGAGCTTGGCTACCTGTTGGACCACAAGATGATTGAGCCCTGTCAGAGCGAGTGGAGTTCTCCTGTCACTCTAGTCCTTAAGCCAGGTGGGTCACAGCGGCCTTGCATCGACTAAAGAGGTGTTAATCAGATAACCAAAACAGACACTTACCCTCTCCCTCGAGTGGAAGATTGCATAGACAGGATCGGAAAGGCTAGGTACATAAGTAAGTTTGATTTGTTAAAGGGATACTGGCAAATACCTATGACTGAACGTGCTAGGGAGATCTCATGTTTTGTAACACTAGGAAAGACTTTTGCATGTTCCGTAATGCCATATGGTATGAAGAATGCACCAGCCACTTTTCAGAAGCTCATGAATGTTGTAACAGAGGGTTTGGCAGGGTGTGTTGTTTATAGTGATGATGCATTAATCTTCAGTGACAACTGGAAAGATCACCTATGCCATGTCAGTAAATTTCTTGAGTGTTTGGTTCAGGCTAATCTTGTAGCTAATTTATCAAAGTGTGAGTTTGGTCAAGCTAAAGTTCAGTACCTTGGGTACGTAATTGTGATGGACACGTTGCACCACCAGGAGCTAAGGTTCAGGTTATAAGTGATCTTCCCAGACCTAAAAGTAGGAAAGAGCTACAAAGATTTTTGGGAATGGTAGGTTATTACAGGAGATATGTTCTTAACTTTTCAATTCTTGTATCACCACTTACAGACCTACTGAAAAAGGGAGTTAAATTTGTCTGGACCGATAACTGTGAATCCTCTTTCAGCAAACTTAAAGCTATCCTATTAAGTCAGCCAGTGCTCGCTACTCCAAATTTTGCTTAGCCTTTTAAGATGGCTGTTGACGTAAGTGATACAGGAGCTGGGGCTGTTTTGCTGCAAGATGATGATCAGGGTATTGAACACCCTGTATCTTATTACAGTAAGAAGTTCACTCCACCTCAAAAGAACTACTCAACTATTGAGAAAGAGCTTTTGGCCTTGATTTTGGGTTTACAGCATTTTTCATTTTATTTGTTTTCTGGTTTTGACCCCATAGTCATTTATACCGATCATAACCCACTGAAATTCCTTAGTAAGTTTAAAGATAAAAATCAGAGATTAACAAGATGGAGTCTACTTCTTCAGGAGTATTCATTAGACATACAACATGTCAAGGGGAAAGAAAATGTTATTGCAGATTGCTTATCTAGACTTTAGACAGATTGTTTTAGAGTAATAAGAAATTTCCTTTGTAAATTTCTTTTTTTTTTTTTTGTGGGGAAGTGTTACATAGCCTATGATTTCATCATCCTTTGTATAATTCTAACGTACAGGATGCTGCATGTTTGATCACGATTCGCCTCGTGGCTTCCATAGTGACCTAGCTTCCGTGTTCTATCTCACTTCCCCCTTCTCCTCCCTTATAGTAGAGTAAGTCGTTCTTTCTGTTGTTCAGAGCAGAAGTGGCAACTCTTTGTCCCCTATGGCTTCATTTGCACGTCCTTCTTACAAGTTGTATCAAGCTCTGGTGGCCCCTATATAATGAGCTCAGTCTCTGCACTAATTGCCACTTAGATCTACTCCTTAATTTGTTCACATCTCTGTCCTCTCCTGTACAGTTGTTATTATTTTTGTGAGTGCTCAGGAAGTCTCCAACCATCTGGCTGCTGTATATTTTGAGTATAAGTGTTGTTGCATTTCTTTTCTTGTAATGTATAGCATAAGGTGTTAATTCGTAGGCCTAGTGAGGTTTTTGTGATTCGTGTGGAGTTTTTGATGTCAGCCATTGTTAATAGTATTTTGTATCTGTAATAATATATCTTGCATAAATGAGCATTATCCGGTTTTCTCATTTTATCAGGGCTGACTTAGATAAATTTGCTCTTGCTAATTTCGTGTTAATAGAGGCTATTGCAGTTAACCACATATTTAACCTGTTTTTTGCCATTACATTATCCTTATGAGTCCTGAATGTTTAGTTGTTGGTTTGAGCATTGAGCTTTAACTAGTAATTTTGCCTAACTCTTTTGTTTTGAACCTGGAACGTTGTGGGACAGTGATGATTTTAGTGTTCTCACTTGAAGTGTTCATTATCTCTCTCTGTTCCATAACAATATATATATATATATATATATATATATATATATATATATATATATATGGTGCAGCGGTAGAGTGTGTTTCGCACATGGAAGAATGAGGGTTCGTGCCCCGCCAGGGTAACACTATAGAGAGAGAGACTGTATATATATATATATATATATATATATATATATATACTTATACATATGTACATATGTACATATGTATGTACATCAATATGTAAATCTCTCTCTCTCTCTCTCTCTCTCTCTCTCTCTCTCTATATATATATATATATATATATATATATATGTATATATATGTATATATATATCTATATCTATATCTATATCTATCTATCTATCTATCTATCTATATATATATATATGGTGCCTCTGTGGTATAATGGTAAAGTGTGCGTTTTCGTACACTGAGGAATGAGGGTTTGCGTCCCGCCAGGGTAATAAACTTTGGGAGTGTTCTTCTGGCCACATACTGCATTGGTGGACACAAGGGGTGCTGTGGTTGAACCAGTGTCGCATACAATAAAGTATGCTTGCACCCAGTCGGCTTACTCGGGCCGATTACACTTGGTTCACAGACTACACACACACATCCAAAGCCACTCAAACACATCAATTACACTTACAAGCACTTCTCACTCTATATAGAATCTTTACTAGACAGCCTAAGCCACTTGGTAGAGATACATTGGTTGTATCATCCCCATTTCGGTAGGGATAGGCCGGTCCTGCAGTGGACACTCAAACGGCTGATGAGATGAGATGATATACTGTATATACGAGTATATATATATATATATATATATATATATATTTATGGAGTCTCTGTCTTACAGTGGTAGAGTGTGCGTTTTCGTTCATGGGAGAACGAGGGTTAGCGTCCCACCAGGGTTATAATCTTTGGGAGTGTTCACTCAGCCATGTACTGCTTTGGCTAACATAAGGGGTGCTGTGGTTGAACCAGTGTCGTGTTCTATAATGTATGCTTTCACCCAGTCGGCTTTCACGGGCCGATTACACTTGGTTCACTGACTACACACACATCCAAGGCCATTCCAGCACTACAGTCACACTTACTAGCACTTCTCACCCTACATACAATCTCTGCCAGACCCTAACCCACTTTGTAGAGATACATAGGCTGTATCGTCCCCACTTCGTTTGGGATGGGCCGGTCCTGCAGTGGACACTAAACGGCTGATGATTAGAGAGAGAGAGAGAGAAAGAGAAAGTTATATAGATAGACAGATATAGAGATAGATAGATATAAATAGTTATATAGAAAGATATAGATGTTTCTATACATGAGGTGGTACCTAAAAGTTCCCTAGTTTGAAAGCAGGTCAGAAACTTCTAGACATACAGTGTGTGGATGCTAGGTGGCAGTGCATGCGTTGTTTTTTTGTTATTGTGTCAAATGATGTTCTGCAGGTTTGATGCGTTTGCTGAAAGTGTGTGTTTTGATATCATTGTGTTTGGGTTAGCTACAAATTTTGTGATTTAGAAAATGGGGGATGTGTAAAAGCAACGTGTGAGCATCAGGTTTAGTGAGAAACTCAGGAAAAACAAGGCAGAAACTCATAAAATGTTAAAGCAATCATTTGGTGACAAATGTTTTAGGGGTTATAGAAAACTATGACTGGTTCAAGCATTTTTAAAAAGGATGAACGTAAACAGATGCTGATCCACGTTCTGGTGGCCCTCCCACCAGTTCATCTCCTGATAATGTGGCCAAATTTCGTGCAACCATCCTCGAACATGGCAGGAGTACAATCCACGATGTTTGTATCATTGTTACCCTATCGTATGGAACTTGCTGGCGACCTTGACATGACGCAAATCGCCATCAACGTTGTCCCAAGGTTCCTGAGTGATGAGCAAAAGCAGCATCACGTGGAGGTCTGCACGGAGCTCAAGGAAATGACCAGAGTTGACCCTAACTTCCTCTCAAGCATCATTACTGGTGACGAAAGCTGGGTTTATGGCTATGACCCAGAAACCAACGAACAATCATCACAGTGGATGAGTCTAGCTTCGCCCTGACCAAAGAAGGCATGTATCAATGCTTACTTTCTTCCACATGTAGGGCATTGTTCATAAGGAACTCTTTCCTCTAGGACTGACAATGCAAAGTTCTACTGTGACGTTTTAAGATGGCTCGGGGAGGACGTGAAACGAAACATCAAGGGACGTGGCACACAAACAAAACGGTATCTCAACATGACAATGCACCCGTGCACACGGATCTTGTTGAGCAGTTTTTGGCATAATGCTGGTTGTCCCTCACCTCCCCCCCCCCCCCGTATTCACTAGAGTTGACTCCCTGTGATTATTTTCCTCTTTCTGAAAATGAAATGTGTGCTAGAGATGGAAGGAGAATATAAGAGAGAAGTGATGAATTGGTTCATGGATTGTGTGGGTAAGATTGAAAGTAGGAGCACAAACGTGGGCGATTGTGTGTGTTTTGCGCCAATGCAAGATCATGCAAGCTGATTGAAAGAAGAGTCCTGGGCAAATGTGGCAGCATGCATGGAAAGGTTTAAGAGGGATGAGAAAGTGTTTTTGATAGGAGATATGAATGGAAAAATAGGGAACGTGAAGGTGGATGGAGTAGTTGGTGAGTAGGGTGTGCCTGCAGAAATGTAAGAAAATGGCAGTGTGCAGAGGGAGGGGAATGGCAATATCCAATACCCTCTTGAGGCACAAAATGGTCGACAAGTATACATGGCGAGTGATGAAAAGGGTAGGTGGTGAACTAAGTGAACAGAAGACAATAATTAATTAAGTGTTTGGGGATGAGAGAATCAGAAGGTATGTAATCGATGGAAGAGCACACAGAGGCTGGGGGAGTGGACTTTCTAACCACCACTTGGTGGTGGTGAAAATCAAGGTACAAATGCAATGGGTGAACAGAGGAAGGGAAGGACAGAAGGAAGTAGTCCATACAAGGAGGGTAGGAAGGTTGGAAGAAGATGGAAAAAAGAAAAAAATAAATGAGAGAAGTGACGGAGCAATTTGGTAACTAATATGATTTGGAGCAGATGGGGGAGGTGGGTGGTGTGTGCAAGATATTCACAGAAGAAATCTATGCAGAATGTGAGGTGGTGTGTGCGGCAAAGCGAAGATGAAAAGGAGTTTAAGGAAGAGCATGATGGAGTGAAGAGGTGAGACAAGCTGTGGTGCAAAAGAAGAAAGCATATGGTGAATGGAAGGGAAGCACAGGCATGGAGAAGTTGAGACAGAAGGGGAAGTTATATGAAGAAAGGAAGACAGAGTTGAAGAGAATGGTAAGAGAGAGTAAGAAGAGAATGGATGAGGAATTTGGAAGGAATCTGAGTGAAAAATGGAGGGAATGGAAGAAAATGTTCTGGAAGGAGGTAAAGAAAGATAGACTGGGTGATGAAGAAGTTAGTGTGGGAGTGAAAGATAAAAATGGTAGATTGATAGTGGAGAAGGGAGAAAAAGTGGAGATACTCGTAGAGAGAACACTTTAAGGAATTGTTAAACACAGAGAATGGGAGTAATGCACCTATTAGTGACTGGGGAATGGCTGGGAGAAGGAGGGAGGTGAGAAGGGAGGGGAAGATCAGTAGGATGGAAGTAGTGGAAACAATGAAGAAAGTCAAAATGGGGAGAGCCCCACAATTTGATGGAATGTGTGGTGAAATGTTGAAGCGTGGGGGAGAGATAGTAGAAGAATGGATATGGAAGATGTACAGATTAGCCTGGGTGGAAGGTAGTCCCGAAGGAGTGGAAGTCAGGCATAATAATTACCCTGTGCAAACGGAAAGGGGAAAAATGAAGTGAGTGGTAATCATAGCGACATTTGTCTTCTTTGTGTAAAAGGAAAGGTATATGTTAGGACACTTATTGAAAGAGTTAGGGAAATAACAGAGGAATTAGTTGGAGACAAACAGGGAGGTTTTAAGGAGGGAAAAGGTTGTGTAGATCAAATATTCATCCTTAGGTCTTTAGTGAAAAAGTTTCTAGATAAGGGAAAGAAGCTGTAAGCGGCCTTCATGGATTTAGAGAAAGTATATGACAGAGAGGATGGACAAGGAATGTGGAACATATTAAGAATATACTAAGTAAATAGGAAGCTGTTGAATGTTGAACTGAAACAGGGATGTGTCATTTCTCCATGGTTGTTCAACCCCTATATTAATGGGGTTATAAAAGAAATACAAAGTAGGCCAGTGGATGTTGAAGTGGCCCTAATGAGAGAGGGCAACATTTTGAATCTTTCTGTATTGTTTTTTTTCAGATGATACTGTATTGTTAAGACAAAGGGGAACTGCCTGGCTTGGTGATTGAGTATGGGAGAGTGTGTAAGAAACGGAATAAAGGTGAGTGTTGGGAAAAGTAAAGTCATGGTCTTCAAGAGAAAGGATCTCACTGAATGTACAGTACAGTAAGGTTGGTTCCTGAAGAAGTGGAAAATGTGAGTGCATTTAAGGACTTAGATAATGTGATGTGTAAAGATGGAAGTTTGGAGGATGAAGAGCTTGAAAGGGTAAAACAGGGATGAAAGTTACTAGTTCTTTGAAAACAACGATAAGAAACAGGAAAGTGAGCATGAGAGTACAAAAGTCGCTGCATGACAGTATTGTGACACCAACTCTAACACTTGGAAGCGAAGCCTGGATCTTGCTGGAAGAACACAAGTGAAGAGTGAGGGCAATGGAAATGAGTTATTTGAAAGGAGCATGTGGAGTTACATGAAGAGACAGACTGACAATTAAAGAAGTAAAGGAGTTTTGTGGTGAGGACGTGGTTGTAATAGAAAGCGTTACTAGAAATTCACTGTGGCGGTTTGGCCATGTGGGGAGGATGGAAAATGAAAGAGTAATGAGGAGAGTGTATGCGAGTGAGGTGGAGGAGAGGAGGGGGAAGAGGAGGCCGAGGATGAGATGGAGGGATGGAGTGGAGAGGTATATTAGAGAAGAAAGTGTGGTCTGGGGGGAAGGCAATGAAATGGTCAGGGACAGGGTGGCATGGAGGCGATTTGTTTGTGGCCACCCCTTATGGGATTAAAGCGTCTGACAATAGGTAGATAGATAGTAAATGAAAATCCAGCTGAAAAGACTAAGATCTGACAGCGTTGACGAGATCCACGAGAAGACGAAGGAGGTCCTGAACAAACTGATGGTCAAGGTCTCCAAGAACATGTTCCGATAGTGGGAGAAGTGCTTGGATCGATGTCCTCATGCACAAGAAGACTGCTTTGAAGGGGACGGTGGTGATTAGGCTTTGACTTAAGTTTTTTCCCTTCGTTAGTCAAATTTTGGGAACTTTTGGGTAGCATCTCATATATCAGGTTTTCAACCATATACTTAATATCTTCATAAATTTTGACAAAATCATTTGCTAAGTAACCGACAGACAAACATCACCTTTTTTTTTTTTCTTTCAGTAATTCTGTACAGGCTTATTGTAGCAGGGAAAAGCCAACACATGACAGCTGCGAGCTTTGTACAACCTTGATACCCATCTGGATTTGCTTCTTGATATTTCGACATGTTGTTAGCTGTGCAAAAGACCTTGCAGTAGTTTCTGTACCTATTTCTCATGCAATAAGCCTTACCCCAGTTCGTGTCCAGCAGCGGTGGCAACAACATCTCCTCAGCTATGCCTTCTCCTGCTACCTGGGCCTTCGACCCGTTGAGGGGGGTCACCACAGGCACAGAGGAATCCCCACGAGCCCAGACCATCACAGGCGTCGTGAAATGGTACAGCGTGAAGGCGAGATACGGATTCATCAAGCGCCAGGACACTGGCACTGATGTTTTTGTACACTGTCTGGGGATTGCTGTTCCCACATCATGGCATCTCAGGCGCTGGTTAGCTGAGAGCGAGACAGTCGTTTTCTGTCTTCGCCAGACATTGAAGGGTCCTGAGGCTAGGGACGTCACTGGGCCTGGGGGAGCAGCCATGCAGGGCTCTGCCCATGCAAGGCGGCGCCCCACGGCCTGGGAGCATCAGCCTGTAGATCCCCGGAGTACTGGTGAAGTGGATATGATTGTCGCCATGTGCATCACGACAGTGAGGGCATTCTGTGGTGACGACAAGGCCGCGATGCTCATTCTTCTTCCTCAGATAATCGAGAAGAATAGGCTGCTGCACCTTGTTATCCCACAGAGCTTCGCCCGTGGTGCACAGACAGCCCCCTGTCAGAAGCATCATGTCCCACAGCTGCAGCCTCCCCAACCCCGCAGAACACTGTGGAAAAGGCTGCAGCTAGACGCTTCAATAAACAGGGCGACTATCACCGCCACCGCCACCTCTATACAGCCTATGAACGCCGACCACGCCCACCCTGACAGTGACATGCACCACTCACCGCCAGCTACCAAGACTGACTACGCCTCTCCCATCCCTCCCACCATCCAGGTCGTGGAAGACTCGTCGTCTGTAACACCCACTGCTGACGGTGTGCCACCAGCTCCTTCCTCCTTGCCCAGGCCACCATCACTGAGAAAGAAGGGGAAGACAACAGAGAAGACGCCTGCCACCCAACGCCATGCAGTGCCTCAAGACACTGAAGACCTCATGCCCAGGAGCCCACCTCCTGCCGACGCCGACCTCTTGCCACTCTCGTTGGACTCCCTTACAGGCCAAACAATCGCTGATCGACTCATGCTGCAACTCTCCAATTCGCGCCTGTTCAACCTCAGCTTTCCACCGCCATAATTCCTAACTCCATTTCCACCTAGCATCAGTTACCACATACCATCAGCTATTCACTGGCAGGCCTCACAACCTAGGCCATCTTTCACTCTGACAATGTCAGGTGGAAAAATCTTCACAGCAACAAGCCTTACCCACTCTGTAGTATAAGTTCACTTGATTAGGACCGACAGTTGATCCATAGGGAATACTTCCTGGTTTATATTGTTCTCCTTCATATAGTGATTTCTCCTGTATTAGTTTTTGTGCCTCAACTGACAGTCAACAGGTGATGAGTGCAGGTGTGTCATGTAGAAAGGTATCACATATCTGTAGTCGATTGTGTTTTGATGGTGGAGATACTCTCCCAATTAGTAAAAAAAAATCAGCGAAATTTAGCTCTTTGTATCTGTAGGCTTAGGTGTGGGGTACCGATTTCTTTGTTAGGGTTATCAGTATTAGGTTCATAGATTAGGTTCTTTATTATTCAGAGTTTTCAAATAGAAAAATAAATGAATAAAAACAAATCGATAAATAGAAACAAAATTACTATTAATATAAATTCAATATATATATATATATATATATATATATATATATATATATATATATATATATCCACATATATATATATATATATATATATATATATATATATATAGATATATATATATATATATATATATATATATATATATATATATATATATATATATATATATATATATATATATATATATATATATATATATATATATATATATATATATATATATATATATATATATATATATATATATATATATATATATATATATATATATATATATATATATATATATATATATATATATATATATGGATATATATATATATATATATATATATATATATATATATATATATATATATATATATATATATATATATATATATATATATATATATATATATATATATATATATATATATATATATATATATATATATATATATATATATATATATATATGTGTGTGTGTGTGTGTGTGTGTGTGTGTGTCTGTGCGTGTGTCTGTGCGTGTGTGTGAACTGATATGTACGTATGTATTATATATAAATAAATTAGCATGGGCCTTTAACCAAAGGTCGATAGGAAAGAAAAAAAAAAAACATAGGCAATGCAATGTTGTTACAACCCTTCATCTGACCAAACACATACCCCCTACCTCCCTGCACACCTAACCAAGCGCACAACGGCCCTTACCCCCCCCCCCCTTTGTGTGACACACAGACATTACTTGTAAAACTTAAAAATTTCCGTAGTATTATGCATGGTAATAATGAAGTTATGAGCAAATTTAGTGAAATTATGACTCATGCTTTTTCATTTAGGCAGCCGTTTTCTGTTATTACGTAATAGGTACTGTCATGAAACTTCATACATAATTATATATTCATATACTCATTTATAATGTACAATATCTGCCTCCTAGGTTTAATAGTTGTAAAGGTTTAAAAGAAAAATGCATTAAAGTAATCAGTTTTATGAATTTTTGCAATTTCAGAACATTGTGTAGTCCCATGGCATTCTAACCACCAAAAGGCACATATTCCTGGAGAGTTTGAAGCCTGTACCTGTATTAGTTACTGAGTCCTTCCCAGAAACGATTTTTTTATTTTACTTTTTCATTATTAAAAAATAAAAACTACTTATGGCAAAGCATTCTACCTATTAATAGGCACAGTTCACTATAAGACAAATAATTATGTGAAATTTCATGGCTCTATAGTGAATACTTCTTGAGTTTTGGCTTCATATTACTTCCATAGGGCCCATTGAAGTCTCTGAGATTTTTTTTAAAATTGAAAACAACTACTTAAGACGCAGCAGTCTACCCATCAAAAGGCACGAGTTCACTATAGGACACATGACTGTGTAAGTTTCATGACTCAAATGTTATTATTTTCTGAGATTTGCCCCAGAAACAAAAATCTCTATGCCCAGCCACCCAATTCTACATACGAATACCAGTGATAACCATACCCTCCTTTGCCTATATCACATCGAGGGTAAAAATTTACCCACTCCAAACAGACATGTTTTTCAAATAAAATTTTTACTATCACCAAACTTTTATCATTCAAACAAGAAAAGATGTTTACAAATGAAGGGCTTAGATGTATACTTAACCACTTAACAGCCAGAGTAAAAAAAATGAATAACATACTCTGGTGGCAGTGTAATCTCAAAAGAAAAAGGATTTCTGGTTGAAAAGGGAATATTATTCTTTTGTACAGTAACTGTCTTCATAATATGGAGGTAGTTTACAAAATATAAGCAGCTGAGGAAAGTGTATTACAGAATCTTCAGTGCCAACGTGATTCCGTCCCAGTATGGTTATATTAATACATTTAGAACAGATGACCAGTTTAGTTCCCTTGGTGGCATTACATGATCAACAAATCTCCAATTACAGTTTAGGGATCCAGCCTACAGTATGTAAGGCCATCACCCCGACTAGAGTGTTTTGACCACTAGACCACTTGTATCCTGAACACAAATACAGAAAGTATTAATATAAGATAGGCACATATTGTAGAGACTATGTTTATTTAAACAACTGTATTATCACGATTCTTTGTACAAAATACTAATAAACACTAGCAACCATGTTTGTTATTTATTTATTTATTTTTTATTTTTTAACCTTTCACTCATTTTTTCTTCTTTCTACCTCCAGACATGTTTACTAATCTTAGGAAAGGCCTCTCGTACCGATGGGAATATTGTAGGCAGTACTTAACCCTTTCAGCAAAAGAAAGAAAAAGAAAAGTTCTCCTTAACCAAATAAAAGTCTCATGAAGTAGGGAGAATAAACAGTATTAAGAAAAACGTCATCAGACTGAAGCAGTTCGCCTGTTCATACCGACTCTGTTACTGCCAGTTCACACACTTTAACTCCAATTTTTTTTTTCTTTTTTAATTTTGCTACTTCCATATATTAAAAAAACTCACAGTGGGGAGGTGAATAGGAACATCGATACACTACATGGGACAGCCCTGCAGGTGAGGTTGCTTGTCAGCGGTTGATGAGTCTGCTTGGCCAGACAGACTGGGGATGAACCTGCTGCATGCCAGTGCCTTTTTAAAACGGTCTGATATAATTCAGTGGCCAGTGCCAGTGCCGTTTTAAAATGGTTTACAATAAAAAAATTCACTGTGACCACATTTTTCAAGATTCATGGGTAAAAATTGGCAGGCATGTAAGGTAACACTTCCTCTACCATCCCCCAGGCTGTCAAGGCCATACACTCACTCGCTCCCCCTCTCACGCTCGCTCTGCCTCACTCTGCGTGTTGCATCATCCAGTGCTGTACATAGTGAAGGCATTTTGTAAATATTTTCATGTAAGTGTAAGTTGTAAATATTTTCTTGTAAGTGTAAGGACTATATAGCAGGCTTGGGTTCGAGTACATTTTTCTGTACTCGAGTTTAAGTACGATTACATTATGGTATCACAAATCCAAGTACAAGTACAAGTACTTCGTTTTATAGCTGAACTCGAGTCCAAGTACGAGTACATTTGTGCTGTACTCGAATCCAAGTACGAGTACATTTTACTGATTTAACCTCAATTGCTTTCAGCAGTTTATTGTGTGTGTGTTTATATATATATATATATATATATATATATATATATATATATATATATAATAATGCTAGTAGTACTGATCAGCTAGTCAGGTCAGGTGCGGGAAAGGGGATGGGTCTGTTATGATGTGGCATGGGTAAACCAGTTCTGCTGTCGGGCCCTGCTGTGGATGTCACCGATTGCATTGCGCAGTTGACCCTTGTGCGGTGTGGTGCAGTGAGGATCTGTCCGTTCTCCCCTTTGGGGCTAAGATGCAAATGAATGTGTTTGAATGGATGAGTAAATGGAGAGTGTGTCGTCCTGTCTCGGCTACCTCCCTTTCCTTGGGGGAAGCAGCCTAGGTAAATAAAAAAAAAAAAAGTACCATGGAGACCTAGAGAGTGACCAGTCTCTCCTCCCTACCCCTACCATACTTCTCACCACCCTGTCAGGTCATAATCCTAATCTCATAATGACCTGTTCTAGGGCTCGGGCAGAAGCCCATGCCACCATCTAAACATAAAATTATAGTACTTTCAGATGTCATTACAGTACATCGTGCACAGCACTGGAATTATGGTACCTGTAATAAGATAATTTTCGAACATTTTCCATCCCTGCGTCCTGACTTGGCCTGGTTTTGATTATCGCCTTCCCCTCCCTCCCCCTCCATCAGGGTAACAGTGACCATAAAGGTCAAAATGATTCCGGAGTTGAACTGAATGTTCGACTTTATTTGCGAGGAGTTTGGGGCGAATCTCCCTTGATAGGCTTGGGTCGCTCTGCCTCTCAGTGACACAGCATGCTATCCAAGCAGCTGTTTTTCACTCCTTGCAATTAGTACCAAGGTGCTAACATATTAAAAGCAGCTTATCATGAGTTAGTGGGCGTGGCTGTACACCATTTGACCTCAGTGACTCACCAACCCAGGCCACCTGGCCTCTCCAAGGACACACCATTGTTAACCTCATCACTCTTATATATCATGGTTGTACTCGAAAGTACTCGTAAAACTGTCAAGTACTTTGAGTCGGAGTACAAGTACAAGTGCAAGTACTATGGAAATTTTAAACCCGAGTACAAGTACAAGTACAAGTACACTATATTGTGTACTTAAGTACGAGTACGAGTACGAGTCCATGTACTCGACCCAAGCCTGCTATATAGTGAAGTCAAGTTGTAAATACCTTCTTGTAAGTGCCAGGACTGTACATAATGAAGTCCTGGTGTACTTATCTTCAGCAAAGTGTAAGATAATGCATTCACAGTGACAAAGACACGCAAATTGTGATAGATGCTGAAGTAATAAGTAATCAGAAAAGTGTACTGAACATTGCTATACCTTCCCAGCACAAATACCTGAGTATACCTTACATAGAAATCGGCTTTCTCTCACGCACGTGGTGAATGTGAGAGAGAGGCTATACCTGTACATGAGTATGCAGGACTCAATAAAACTGATTCCCGAGCCTCGTTGAGCATTTTAATGACGAAACTCGTTGTTTCCACATCAAAATCTATCATTTTAGCTCCCCAAAAAAGGTCGAAAAATGGCCGGCACTGGGGTGACCCATAGGGCTAAAAATAGCCGGCACGCAGTGGGTTAACAACAATAACTAAACACATGAATGACTTTTCTATTATATGCAATTAGTGAAGGCTATATCTAACCCCGCCTTTTTGATAAAGTCTCTCCAAAGCTGAATGCAGTTGTCTGGAGTAAACAAAAATTAAAGGAAAGATATTTCTCCATAGTGAAAGGATTAACATACATTCATGTATTCATGCTCTATATATTTTCCATATCGCAATAGTTTGCATTAACAGTAAACGAAAGGGTATTAACCGCATCATCAAGTGACATAATTTATTTTCGATCATCCTGTCACCTTGCATTTTATTCACCTTTACAGAGACCCCTATTTGCGGAGAGGCAGATCGAGATCAAATATTTTCACTACCAAATGTCTCTCCAAAGTTTAATAGTATTGTCTGGTGGTGGCAGGAATAAAACAAAATAATGGTGTCATCGTACTCAACGAGTTCTGGGTGCAATAAGCAGGCAGAATTGCTGTGAAGGAAAGTTAAAACAGTTCCAAAGCCATGATACGTATCACTGTCTCACTCATGCTCCAAGTTTTTTAAGTTCCATCCATGACTCACTGCTAATCGTGGTGTTTCGACGAAATATTTTGTACCAGTCCGCACATAATCCAGTGATGAATATGACTATCATAGCTGAAGGCAGTTATAGTCGGTATTAACCCTTCCTTGGCGAAGTACAATCATAAAGGTGTCTCTTTAGTGAGACCACTGCATGTTCCCTACGTGCCATGATGGCAATGTGTGTGTGTGTGTGTGTGTGTGTGTGCCATGGATATGGAGGCAATATCATTATAATCAAGTGAAATGAGTGTTTTTTCAACAGGCCATTACCGTCAAAATTAATTAAGGGGAGACTTAAGACGACAATCTTCACTCAAGCCCATGACGAGGAGAGTTGAGAAGTCTCTATTAACACGTTCAATACGAAAACATCTTTATTTTTTTCTTACCGTAGTCTAGAAACAGACGTTTTTAATCAGTTGATGAAAGAACATAGTGGTATAGGGGTAATGGTGCGGTGGATAGACAGAGAGGCTGGGGAATCTGTGGCGGTGTGTTTGAGCTCGGCTGTTGCAGGAAACAGTTTGTGAATTTTTCATTCTTTACCATAATGTTTACTTTTCTTCCATATTTATTTCCCGATGGGTACGTCTTAAAACATCCTAACTAATCCTTATAAATAGATCTGTATCAGATCTCAGTTTGATGCGACAACAGAGACTGTCGGTATTAGTGTTGAAGTTATTAATGAAGTTAAGGCTGCAAGTTGCACTCCTCTATTGACGTGTCATAGGTGGACTGCTGGACTGGCCCTCAGAAAGGGGCTTCTCGTCCAGGTTCAAATATGAATACATATGACACACTTACCTTAGAATTTACACACAGTAATCTGAGTCACAGTCAATAATTTCGTCACGTATTTGAAGTCTAGAATACCAAGTGGAGATTGCAGCTCCATTGTACCCATCTTAATATCACTGGTTAGCTTAGTAAGTTCTCAGTAAATACGTTTCCGGCTTCAATGCCGCGCACAAGAACTATTGGCAAAAACTGTACATCGAAGGTAAGCGAGATTACTGCATTTCACAGTATGGCTCAGCGATTCAAAAGGTGAATGATTACGTCATATCCTTCCACTTCGGGTGTGGAGCAGTGTGAGTTTGTACCACGGTTCTTCAGTTAGATTCACTGAAGGTCAATTTACAATACCTTTCTCTGTAGTAGAGGTCCTTGTGTTTGTGTGTGTGTGTGTGTGTGTGTGTGTGTGTGTGTGTGTGTGTGTGTGTGTGTGTGTGTGTGTGTGTGAGTGTGTGTGTGTGTGTGTGTGTTCGTATCTAGTTGTTCTGACCTAATTTTGTCTTTACAGGAATGAATCAAGCTCGTACTGTCCTGTGTTTCGAACCATTTTTATCATATATATCTTTCAATCTATGAAAAATTTTGCCACACTGTATTTCACTCGGCAGTGCATTCCACTGATCAATTACTCTATTTGGGAAGCTGAGTTTTCGTATGTCACTATATCATCTTTTTTTTTTTTTTTCAGTGTCCTCTTGATGTTTCTTCTCCATAGGATATACACTCATTTATGTCTAACTTCTCTTTTCATGTGAGGCATTTTTATAGCACAATCATGTCTCCTCATTTCCTTCTCTCTTGTAATGTTGGTAGGATTAATTTTTGTAGTCTTTCTTCGTAGCTTAGATACTTTAAGCTTGGTGCCCATCTTGTAGTTGCCCTTTGTACCTTTTCAGTCTCATCGATATGTTTTTTGAAATGTGGATTCAAGACTACCGATTCATACACCAGAGTTGATCTAATGAAATATGTGATTATCATTCTCAGCATATCTTTATTTATATACGTGAATGCTACTGTCATAATAGCAAGCAGTTTGTACACGTCCTGTACTTTCTCACTGATGTGGTCAGCCGGTGATAGTCTGTTACTGATAATCACTCCTAGGTCCTTTTCCTTTTCTGATGAGTAGGATTGAACTTCCTAGCTTACAATCCCAGTCACCTTTACCCAACTTGATTACACGGCATTTGTCCACACTGAATTTTATTTGCCATCTACTGCTCCATTCATGAAGCGTATTTAATTCTTCTTGTAGCTCTATGCAAGATTCTGTGTTTGTAATTTTCCTTCGTATTTTTGCATCATCAACAAACATATTTAAACAGGTTACATTACCATTATTACTTTCTATGTCATTTGTGTATACTAAAAACATAACTGGTGCCATCACTGACCCCTTAGGGGCTCCACTAGACAGTTCTTTTCACGATGAGTAATTTCTACTTAGTACTGTTCTCATTACCCTTTTTCTGAGAAAATCCTGCATCCAACAGTACAGATTACCTTGGATTTCTCCTTGATGGTACAGTTTCCATAAAAGTCTTTCGTGTGGTACTCTGCCAAATGCCTTCTTGAAATCCAAATAGAAGTTGTCTACCCATCCTTCTCTTTTCTGTGATGTATCTTCATCTCTATCGTAATAGCTAAATAGAGCAGTAAACATGAGATCTCCTTTCTAAAATCAAACTGTCTTTCTGTTATCATAGTGTTTTTCTAGATGGTTAACCCAAATTTTCCTTATTAGATTTTCTATTATCTTACTTACGACGCTGGTAGTTAAGTGGATTTTGTCTATTTAATTTCTTGAAGAGGGGAGCAATGTTTGCTTTCTTCCAGATATCAGGTAGTTTACTTTGCTTTAAGGATTCCCTGAATATTAACTCTTCAGCACACTCGTCAAGGCCATTTGCTTTTCCATTGTCAAATTCACTCATCTCTTCCTGGATCTCCTGCTCCGATATTCATATATATGTTAATATGTGTGGTATGCTTGTTCCTTTTAACCTTTCTCAAATCTACTTTCTTCTGCAAAAACTGATTGGAATTGTTTTGTTCAGAACTTCACAAATACCTTTTTCATCGATATATACTTTCCCCTCATCCATGATGGACTGCATTAACTTTGACTTTAGTCTTGCTTCGTATGTAGCTGTAAAACAGCTTCGTTGGATCAGTGCTTTTATTTATAACATCTTCCTCAAACTGCCTTTGAGCTTCTCTCCTTATCCTTGTATGACTATTTCTTGCTTGCTTATAGTTGTTATATGCCCTCTCGTTATGTCACCTGTATCTAATCCACAGCAGATCTTTTTTGTTGTTTGCCTCATACATTCGGTATTAAACCATTTCTTTATCCACATTTCTGTTTCTTTGTGCTGTGGGATATAATTTTGGACTCCTGTTTCATGAAATTCGCAGATTATTATTTTTTTTAAAGTAGCATTTATAGTTTATCCTCTAAGCTTCTTTTCCCAATCAGTTTCTATAAAGTACTTCTTTAGACCATGATAGTTGCCGTTTTCGTATTTTAGCCTCTTTTTGTAAATCATCATCGCATACTATATCATATGCTATCCTGAAATTACAGTTTCATACTACGTGGTCGCTTTTGCCGAAAGGGGGGGTGATAATTTATGTTGTCAATTTCATTTTCTTGCCTAGTAAATATAAGATCTACTAATGATCGTTCTTCTGGTCCACTTTTCTAATGCTTTTCTGTACATGTTGTTTTACGAAAAATTCCTTTATAATCCCAATTACTTTCATAGCTTCTCGCTTCAATTTATATTTGTGTTGAAATCTCCAGTTAGGATATTTCTTTCACACTTTTCCTCCATTCTATGTGGTAGGGTTGTTAAACTGTGTATTGCACTTTCTGCCAAGTCTTCACGTTCACCTCTGTCCCATGTTATTTTCTTGGGTGGCATATATTAATTTGTCACAGTTATTTTCCCTTCAGATGTGTTAATCTCTAAAGCAATTAGTTCTAATTGTAAGGGTATATCTACTTCTATCTCACTTACTTGGAGTTTTTTCTTTGCTAATATAACTCCTCCTCCTTTTTTCAAATTACTGTTTATTCTCCATATATTGTTTTCATCATAATTTAAGGAGTAATTTGATATCCTTGGGGTTAATTTTGGTTCTCTTGGGCAAATAATATGAGGTTCATTTTCCTTGGTATAGTCTTTTATCTCTCATAATTTAGATACCATTCCATCTACGTTTGAGTACATCAGCTTAGTCATGTGGTTTACATAATTGACATTGGTTGAGTGTACTACCCCCTTCCTTTTTTTTTTTTTTTTAGTCCCTGCTAGTAACCCTACTACTTCGTAAAATAATGTACTTCTGTCTTCTACTGACCTTCTATCATTCTTAATTTGCTTCTTCTCTCTTTTCCATAAATACTCCTCATTCCTCCCGAGCTGGGCATCTTTTTATCCAGACGTCTTTGAATTATTCTGGTCCCTTGGGTTTGTTAGCATTTTTAAAAATTTCTTCTACATTGTTCACACTTTGGAAGGTTACTTTCAGTGGCCTTGACTTATTTCTATCATACTTTGCTAACCTTTAATTCCTCTCTATCCTTCTCGCAGATTTCCTCTGATACATCTTTCAATATGTTCATTGTATTTACCATCTCTTTTTGATCTACAGAGATTCTGTTTCTTATTTCTTCTTCATCTCTACCAGTGATTACTATAGATTTATTGATCTCAGCTGATTTCTTTAACAGTTTTGGGCTGTTTCTTACGATTTCTTGCACTACCCTTCTTATGTTTTTTGCTTCGACCTCTTGTTTCACTTTTGTGACCTCAGTTTATGTACTTTGTACTTCTAAACAATGTCTTATCATTTCATTAGCCTGAGTTATCTTCTGTTCAGTATCACTGCTTTCTTCTAACAACTTACACACTTGCCTAATTATATCTGTGTAATTTTTTAACTCCTACAAAACTCTCCCATGGCTGACCACTGCACTCCCCATTTCGCTCGTTTTCTTTCTAAGAGAGTTCACATCCACTGACTGATTCCTAATTCCTAATTTTTTGCCTTCTGTAGGTGTAGTTCCTTTCTGATTGCCTCTATTTCCAGATGATTTTTTTTTTTTTTCAAGTGTTTAATTTTATTATTTTTTTGTATGTGTGTGTGTGTCCAACTCTGAGCATAGGCTTTACAGCCTGCTCCCAAGGCCCAGTAGTCCACCTGCATATCATACACCTCCACACGTCACCACTTTGGCGCTAACACCCACCGTCCATACTGAATACATGCTAGGGCTGTCTCATACAGGACTGGTGTATTGCATTGTATTGGCATTAGCGGGGATACTATTACATTTCGCCGGGTCATTTGGTAGACCAGTAAAGTCTGCTTTTATGAAATTCAAATCCTTAAACTGTTCCCTGCCCCAGCGGGGATCGAACTTGGGTCTGTTAATACTGCAGATCTCTCTACTGGTTCAGCCACCGCCTCCCCCACTTTCTCCACTAATTTATTGATTCCATTTCAGCCAGTTCTCCGTATTCATCATTCCGTTTTCTACTTTTATCCCTTCTCTTACCTACTGCAGTTACTTCTGGAAAGTATGCTTTCTTACAGAATGGTTTATCTATTCACAGTCTGTATCTCCCTGCTACCTGCCGTGGAGTGGTATGACAACACCTCTGATGCTTGCTTTCCTTAACAATTTCTCTGGAGCTCTGATTTTTTATATATACTTTCCTTGGACTTTATTTATTTTTTATTTTTTTGCTTACAATTGCCCTACACTATTATATCATCTCTTATTATAGCCTAGCACCGAGCTTCACTCATTATATAGGTATGGCGAGCAGCAGAGCACAGCTCGTGCACGTCCGCTCTCCAGAAATGCTACTCTGTGTGTGTGTGTGTGTCTGTCTGTCTGTCTGTGTGTGTGTGTGTGTGTGTGTGTGTGTGTGTGTGTGTGTGTGTGTGTGTGTGTGTTTATTGCACAAACTTAATCTTGCAACGCTTTCATGTTTGGGAGTAACGAAGGGATGAAACACATAAACGTAATTCTGAGTAAAGTAGTTGAATGAGATATGCAAGTTCATTCACCAGCCTACCACCCTCCCTCTTCTGTCCGGATAGTAATGATTTTTTTTTTTTTTTTTGTTCGGGACGAAAATGATGAAAAGTAATATTACAACACTTTAATACTGAGGAGCATAGACTAACAGTCAAATGTCACTTTTTTTCTTTTTAACAGCGTTATGCTTACAGACAATACCAGTGCAAAAGGCCTTTTTTGTCGCTTGCTAATTCACCAAACAAGGAGGAAAAGATGAGATGACTTATCTTGGGAAACAACAAAGAGCTTCATTGGTAGTGATGGAGTTGTGCTTGCTCCTATCAGCTATTCCTGACTGAAAAGGTTCACACCAGTCACTTGAACCAAACGTCCTTAACCCGCCCCGTCCCGACCACTTTTTGACCACTGGTACCCCCCAATCCCGACCATTTTTCGACCCTTTTTTTTTTTTTTTTTTGCTAAAACTTTCGCTTTTGGTGAGAAACATCGAAAATTCATAGAGAAATCGCTCACCTGAGGTTTAAAATACTCATTACAGGTAGGAGAGCCTCCTTACCTTACTGGGTTTTCTATCAGGCTGGCACCAAAGAAAACAAGTTCTATGGGAGGATAACTATTTCACACCACTCATAAACGGTATTTATTTATTTACTGTTACGAATTTATATGTAGTACAAGAGTATATTGGTTTTCAAGCAGTAATATAGGCATTATAAGCATTGTTTCACTCACTAATACCTGACCTTTTTTTGCCACATTACTTGATCATCATTTCTAACTGTTTCTTCCTCTAATGCTATGTAAAGTTTGTCCTCCACATTGTCATTGATTGGGGAATCACTCTGGCCCTGAATTTCGTACCGTGGCATGACATGGCTATACTGGCCAGGTCACTGATAACAGGTGAATTGCTGAGACAATGGCATGCAGGGGGGGGGAAGGGGGTCATGCTGGGTAAGGCATTGTCTCTGCCTGGCATCTTGTTGAGGAAGGTGTCACGTGTATATGTACCAAAAATGACTCGCGAAAATTGAAAATTGTGCAAATTAGGGACCTTGCATTTTTTTCACGTTTATGTACGTCAATGGGATTGGCAGTGACAAAACGTGTGGACGTAAAAGAACGTCGACGGGACGCCGCGGGTTAAGAAATGCAGTGAAGTTTCGTAAAGATCTGAAGAAACAGCAGAAGGTATCTTTTGTGTCCAGAAGTTAATGAGTTAGAGAGTTAAGGTCGCCATGGATATCATCCTTGAATGGATCAAGTTATTTGTGGAAAACTCAAGTTTAAAACCCAAGAAGCTATTCTTAGGCAATAATCCATTCCTGTTTCTTACTTGTCATGGAAATTTGCAAGCATTCATGTAGATCTCTTGCAGGGCGATGGAATAAAGCTTATTTTGACAGTTTTTAATTCTATGCAATTTGGATATAACTTCGAACTGAGTGTATTTAGTTTCCGTGTCACTTTATATTGCCGTTTTTCACATTCGCAAATGATTCTGTGCATATCAGGCATATTGGTTTTGTAATATGCACAAGGAAAACGAATGTGTATTTTTCTGACTTTGAACTAACGACTTTCCTTATCATGTTTTCATATTTTTTTCAACACGCTATCCTCCCATTTTCCTAATACTCTCACTTTTAGTTCCACCTACTGCCAGGTAGGCGGTATTCAATATAATGACCCCTCACAAGTTTATCCTTCCTTACAGTAATATATAGTTATCACGATTATTACTGCTATTATTGATGCTAGTGTACCATCAGTACTATCGCCGTGCACTGAAACACAACTACTATGCCCATACCATGCAAGCAATGACAGTAATTTTCCAGTAAGGTTCTAGGTAGGTTCGTCATCTGTTCACCTATGCGAGTTGGACGTTACGGAAGTTAGTACAGGATTTTGGAGTTTTGAAAAAAAAACAAAAAATACTGGGTAACTTCAGCAATAGAAGCCACTGGGAAACCATGGGTGCTATGACTAGCTACTTGTGTCATTGGATCCTTTATCACTTCTGGGTATAACTGAAACTGTTTTAACCCTCAATACGGAACGAAATTCGCGTTAGCACTACCAGCTTTACCTCAATATTATGTTGTTCATCCATAAACAGACTAAAAGTTTTTAAACACCTCTCATTCAGCTTACCATTTCAACAAAGTGATATAGTAATTTATGAGTATTTGCAGTACCGCTTGCTACATACACTATATTCATGGCTGGGAACACAATTCAAGATTCCATTAACAAATCCAGATATGACGTTGATAACGTGTGATTTACGATATTGAAAATCCTGTAATTTTGAGCTATGTGAGGAACTGGAGTAGTTAAAAATGCTTTTACCGTTGATCTGTCGTTTTCCTTGTCTGCTTTGTATAAACGAAGTAGACAGGTTGATACAATGCCTCATATAATGTACTTGCAGGGGTACCCGGCGCTGCCCGGGCCAAAATGCCAAACACTAATCTTATTTGTTCTAGTTCAATCTGTCTACTCCAGAAAGACCATGTACCTCTTATGCTTTTGAAGAGGGATTATAAAAGGTCCAGGAACATTCTATTTCAGCTTTCGCTGACTAACGCACAGTGTTTGCACACTCTTGTTTGCAATTACCGATGACCTCAAATGACCTCCGATTGGCGACCTTAAATGACCTCGGAGGTCAACCTCACATAGCTTATGTCCGAACTGGAGGTCAGGTGAGTCTCCATGCCAAAAACTGGGCTGCTGGGTCAAGCCATTCAGCGTGCTTTACCTGTGACCTCAAATGACCTCTGACTTGTGGCCTCAGATGACCTCGGAGGTCAACCTCACATAGCCCATGTCTGAACTGGAAGTCATGTGAGTATCCAGCCCCAAAACTGGACTGCAAGGGCATCCGGAGTTGCCCAGGCCAAAAAGGCGAACACTCAACAAGTGACCTCAAATGACCAAAATCTGAATTTTGACCCCCCTAAAACCATCCTTGGGTCACCGTAATTCAGAATATATGTGGGCCTTGGGGTCTCTGGCCCTTGATTTGATTGTGATTGAAGGACAAACAAACAAACAACATGTATCTTTTATACATACAAATTTTATGATGAAAGAGGTAGGCTTGTAAATTTCATGTTTTAGTATTTTACATTAACGGTTACACGAAATTTAATAAGTATTTTTATGAAATACAATTTATTAGGTCCATATTATAA
>NC_137055.1:26476577-26569943 GCF_032717465.1 Coenobita brevimanus
TGATGATGATGATGATGACTATTATTATTTTTTTTTTATTATTATTATAAAAGAGCATAGCGAAAGAAAGATTGGGAATGTATGAGATAGAGCAGATGCAAGAGGTGGAAGACATATGTAAGATATTCACGGAAGAGATAGGCACAACGTGTGAGGTGGTTTGCGGAGTGAGGAGATGCAGGGGTGTGGAAGGGACAGCATGGTGGAATGATGAGGTGAAACGAGCTGTGGAACAAAAGAAGTCATATAATGATTGGCTAGTGAGTAGAGGTAGGGGAGAAGATGAGAGAGAGAGGAGTGAGGTATATGTGAGCAGGAGGAGGAAGATGAAGAGACTGGTGAAGGAGAGTAAGAAGAAAGCGGATGAAGAATTTGGGAGGAATCTGAGTGTGAAATGGAGGGAGAGTAAGAAATTGTTTTGGAAGGAGGTAAAGAAAGTAAGGCAGTGTGAAAAGGGTAATAGTAGGGGAGTGAAAGATAGGAATAATAGATTGTTGGTGGAGAAGAGAGAGAAATTGAGGAGATGGAAGGAGCACTTTTAGGATTTGTTGAATGTAGAGAGTGAGAGGAGGAAGAGATCAGTGGGGAGGACGTAGTGTAAGCAATGAAGAAGATCAAGATGGGAAATGCCCCAGGAATTAATGGAGTGTGTGGTGAAATGCTGAAGTATGGAGGTAAGATATTAGTGGAGTGGATATGGAAGTTGTGTAGATTGGCTTGGGAAGAGGGAAGGGTTCCGGAGGACTGGAAATCAGGTATAATTGTTCCTTTATACAGAGGAAAAGGGGAGAGAGAAGTATGTGGTAACCATAAGGGTATTTGCCTTCTTAGTGTGACTGGAAAAATATATGGTAGAATACTCATTGATAGGGTTAGGCATATAACAGAGTGCTAGTTGGAGAAGAACAAAGGGGGTTTAGGAAGGGAAAAGGGTGTGTAGATCAGATTTTTGTTTTGAGATGTTTAGTGGAGAAGTATCTAGAAAAGGGAAAGAACGTGTATGCTGCCTTCATGGACTTGGAGAAATCTTATGGCAAAACAGATAGGCAAGGTATGTGGAAGGTATTAAGAATATATGGAGTGGAGGGGAAACTGTTGAGTGCTGTGAAGAGTATGTACGAAGGAGCTAGGGCTACGGCGCGAGTGGATGGTGAGCTGAGTGAGTTCTTTGATCAAATGTAGGACTGAAATGGGGTTGTTTGATGTCTCCATGACTGTTTAATATATACATGGATGGGGTTGTAAAGGAGGTGCAGGGTAGGGCAGTGGATGTTGGGGTGGCTCTAATGAATGAGGGTGAGATGTGGAAGATTCCGGTGTTGCTGTTTGCTGATGATACAGTATTGTTGAGTGAAGATGAATGGGAGTTACAAGGTTTGGTGAATTAATTTGGGACAGTGTGTAGGAAGAGGAATCTGAAAGTTAATGTAAACAAGAGTAAAGTTATGGTGTTTGAGAGGATTGAAGTCACAGAATGCACAGTGAGGATGGATGGTGAGGATATGGAGAATGTGAGTGCATTCAAGTGCTAGGGTAGTGTGATAAGTAAGGATGGAACTTTTGGGGATGAAGTGCTTGAAAGGGTACAGCGGGGAGGGAAAGTTGCTGGTTCACCGAAAGCAGTGATGAGAAATAGGGCGGTGAGTATGGAAGTTAAGAAGTCACTGCATGATAGTATTGTGATCCCTACCTTGACGTATGGAAGCGAGGCATGGACCTTGCTAGAGGGGAACAAGTCAAGAGTGGGAGCAGTGGAAATGAGTTACTTGAGTGGAGCGTGTGGAGTGACATGGAGGGACAGGTTGACAAATGAAAAAGTGAAGGAACGTTGTGGTGTGGATGTGGATATGGTTGAGAAGATTAGGAGAAATACACTGAGGAGATTTGGACATGTGGAGAGAATAGAGAATGAAAGACTGACAAAGAGGGTGTATGTAGGTGAGTTGGAGGGAGGGAGAGGGAGGGGAAGACCGAGGATGAGGTGGAGGGATGGAGTTGAGAGGTACATGAGGGAGGGAGGAGTGAGTTGGGGAGGGTAGTCAAATGATGGGTGACAGAGCGACTTGGAGGCGTTTTGTCTGCGGCCACCCTTTGCGGGATTAGGGCGTCGGGCTATAGATAGATAGATAGATTATTATTATTATTATGAAATAGGATAGGTGGGGGCGCTTACCATCCACCCACTCAATGTAGTGTTGCTCTTGGGTGTCTGCCCTGTCCTCTCCTCCATCCTTCTTTCCTTCCATCTTCTATCTTTCTTTCCTTCATTCTTTCCTCGTCCTTCTGCCTACGGCTGGCTTTTTAACTCCCTCTTCTGTCTTTCATTCCTTCATTCTTTCCTTTTCCTTCTGACTGTGGGTGACTCTACACTGAGTGACAAGCCAAATGGTTTCCTGTACACCAGGAAACTATTAACTACGCTGGGTGGTAATCATATAACCAAATTTTGGGGCCTGGTGGTTTAGTGGGTAATTATTGTGCTCCAATCGGATTAAGCCGGTAAAGGTTTATATCCAAGGGATGGTTGGGGTTTATTGCTCACGTAATACCACTCAGGGATGAGTGAGGTAGGTCACTCATCTTAAATGTCAGGACCAACTGCCTAGCCCCGGGCTCCTACGCTCCTCATGGGGAAACGTAGGATTGGATGATGGATGGATGGATGGATTATCTTCGTGCATGACTAAGCACAAATGGAAAAGCAGTGAAGGTCCGAAAATATTTTGGAAAACTACCTGTTAAAAAATTAGTAAAGACTTGGCCTGCAGTCCCAATGGCCCCAGGTTCGAATCCCCGCTGTGGCAGGGAACAGTTTATGGATCTGTATTTCAAAAAGCAGACTCTATTAATCTTCCTCAAGACTGTCGACATGTAAAATACCGCGCCTATATGAATATACCAGTCCTGTATGAGGCAGCCCTAGCATGTATTCAATATGGAGGGTTGGTGTTAGCGCTGAAATGGTGACATGTGAAGATGTATGGTATGTAGGGTGACTACAGGTTCTTTGGAACAGGCTGTGCAGCCAGTGCTCAGAGTCTAAAACATTTTTTTTTTTTTTTAGAGCCAAAATGTTGTCCTGTTCTTCGGCTGTAAAATGTTTATTTATTGTTCAAGCTGCAGTTTAAAGGTCTTTGCGGAGGAGGCCAGAGAAGACAGGTATCTAAAACGTTCGAACCGTCCTACATTGTCAGGACTGCTCGGAAACAATAGTAGGATATTCATTCACATATACTTGTCCTTGTCATATTATAATATGAGTGAGATGAATTAATAAGCAAGTAATTTACTAATAAAAAAAATTTATATTACGATTAACACAATAATGCTGACCATATCCTACACCGATTTTGCTCCTTTTCATGGATGGCAAATTCACACACACACACACACACACACACACACACACACACACACACACACACACACACACACACACACACACACACACACACACACACACTCTGTGTGTGTGTGTGTGTGTGTGTGTGTGTGTGTGTGCGCTCTTACATCAATATTCTTTAAGAAATACCGTACAATTTTATGAACTGATGTACCGGTACTCGAAAAAATCTTTTCCCCATTAGAGTGATGGTTCGGCTACTGATTAACCATTTGTCTCCTGTACTGGTCAAGCCATCTTGTAATTATACAGTATCTTTTGAAGGCCTTTAAATCTGATATGCCTAAGTTTTACATAATTATGTCATAGCTGTATCCTCTAGAAAGATGATGATTTCACACATGCTAGGTTTATCAATCTCCACATTTATGGTGGCTGAGACTGCGACATTGAAAAATTAATGAAAAATAATATTAACTCTATCAGTAAGTCGACTACCATCGTCGTCCATTTGCGTCCGTTCTATGGTGACCAGTTCTTGCATATTCACGCAAAATTTCGCGAACGTAGTTAGTTAGTATCGATTCCAGGAATGTCATTGTCTGAACCATTACACCGGCCGAACATCAACGTCTTTCCCTGAAGTATGAGATACCCAGATATTATCTGTTACAGGTTAGCAAAACTAACGGAATACTGTCGCTTGTATCCACAGAAAATAACATATATTATACAGTGAGTATGTTAACAGGCCTTATCATCACCAAGTTAAGTACGTACTTACTGCCATAAATGCCCACAGAATGAGGCCACGGACTGTCGTTTTTCATTACCAACAACATTTATCCCTGCAGATTCTTCGAGTAATTCTTTTCACTCTCCTTCGCCTCAGTGTCCGTATATTTTATATAATGTATATATTTTTTTAGTTAATGCAAATCAGCCTGTACCGAGAGGGGAAAAATGAGGTGAAAGCAATCGATAACTATCGATTGCATTCATCTTCTGTCCAACTCTGGCAGAAAATTATAATATTCAGTGTGGGTAATGTATGTCATACCAATCGCCATAATGCAGCAGACGAAAAACAGTGCTGAATATGAGCAAAGCTTCCCCACACCTAGTTCCATCAGCACCAAAATAATGCATTTTCTGTAAAGAACCCCAGTATATTTTTACAATCAACACCAAGGTGGTAGGTGGCGACGACCATTATCCACACACTTGATGAAGTGCTACCTATTTCTTCCTTCCTCTTTCTTGCTCTATCTCCTTGTCTGACCTCCTCCCTTCCTACATCTCTCTTTCCTTCCTGTCACTTTTACTCGTAATTACTCATCTTTCCGCATCAGGTGTCTCTACTCTGACTGACAAGACTAACGGTTTCCTGTAACACAGGAAATAATTTACGTTGGGTGGCAACCATATACTCAAATTACGGAGTGAAATGGAGCCGCGCAAATGCGGCGTCCATCCAGGAACCAAACCTATACACTTTTCCCCGCTCCTAGTTGTGGCGAGACGCTGTCAACCGCAAGGAAACATCGATTCACCGCATGAGACGGCCTGCGGTGGCGGATGCTTGCCGTGGTTGGTGGGTCTCTGGCCAGACAGATTGTGGCTGATCAACAGCAACATCAATCAGCGTCAGAGAACATGCCGAAAACCCCAAAAAACTCTAATGTATTTTTTTTTTTTTTTATGGATAGGCAGATTAACCTACAGGATTCATAGCCTTTTTACTTACTGCTTCCTTTAGCATTTTCAGTTTCACAATACACCGTATATATGTGGTACTTCTGTTCTCATAGCATTTAAAACCCTTCATAATCTAGCATTTCTTCCCCTACATGCCATTAGTACTATGGTTTTATCTCTTTTCTAACTCATCAACCAAAGGACGTCATTTGTAAAAAAGAAAAAAAAAATGCTTCCTCCACAAATGTATTTACCTCTTGGGATGCCTGCCACCGGTAAATGGTTATAACTGTCTCCATTATACGCCTTTACTATGCATTGTCTTATACGGGCTGAATATCGTTATTGACCGTAAGAATAAGAAGTAAAGACGACACTGGAGTAAAGGCGATAATGTGTAAATTCTCCCCAGGCAATGTCATCGTCTGCCAGTCTCGATAAAGTAAAATCACCATAAAAGCCAAAGTTCACCACTTCCTTCGTGACTCTATATCGTAATCCTTAACTCGTCATGACTGAAAACATTTATATCTCATTAATCCTTTCTGCGACAAGGTAATGACAGCCATATTATCACATGAGAAAGTATTATTGTATGTGTGTGTGTGTGTGTGTGTGTGTGTGTGTGTGTGTGTGTGTGTGTGTTCTTACCTAATTCTTACCTAATTGTATCTTTATAGGAATGAGTCAAGCTCGTACTGTCCCGTGTCTTAAACCATATTTATCGTACATATCCTTAAATTTGTGAATTGTTTTGGCACACACTATTTAATTCGGTAGTGCATTCCACTGATCAATTGCTCTGTTTGGGAAACTGAATTTCCTCACGTCTTTATCACCTCTCTTCTTATGCAGTTTTTTGCAGTGTCCTCTTGCTGATGCTTCCCCATATGTTAAGTATTCATTTATGTCTATTTTCTCCTTCCCTGATATGCATTTATATAGCATTATCATGTCACCTCTTTTCCTTCTCTCCTGTAGTGTTGGTAGATTCAGTTTATTTAGTCTTTCTTCGTAACTTAGATCCCTTAAGCTTGGTATTCATCTTGTAGCGGCCCTTTGAACTTTTTCAATCTTGTCTATGTGTTTTTTGAAATGAGGACTCCAGACTACTGATGCATACTCCAGGGTTGGTCTAATGAATGATGTTATTATCCCACTTAACATGTCTTCATTTATGTATGTGAATGCTATTCTCATATTTGCAAGCAGTAAAGACATGTTCCACACCTTCTCAATGATGTGGTCAGCCAGAGATAGTCTGTTATTGATAATCACACCTAGGTCCTTCTCTCTTTCTGATGTGTGTAGGGTTTTATTTCCTAACGTATAATCCCAATCAGATCTTTTTCCACTTTTACCAAACTTGATTACATGACACTTGTCCACACTGAATTCCATTTGCCATGTATTACTCCATTCATGAAGTTTATTTGATTCTTCTTGTAGCTCCTTACAAGAGTCTGTGTTAGTATTTCTCCTTTGTATTTTTGCATCATCTCCAAACATATTTAGATAGCTTTCATTTCCAGTGTTACTGTCTATATCATTATATACACTAAAAACATGATTGGTGCCTGTACTGCGCCCTGTGGCAGGCCTACTCCACAAGTTACTTCTTTCCATGATGAGTAGTTTCCTCTTAGTACTGTTCTCATTTCTCTTTTTATGAGAAAATCTTGCATCCAACAAAACAGTTTGCCTCGAATTCCTTCTTGATGGTACAGTTTCCAAAAAAGGCTTTGGTGTGGTACTGTGTCAAATGCTTTCTTGAAATCTAAATAGATACTGTCCACTCATCCGTCTCATTCCTGTATTGTGTCTGTTACTCTGTCATAGTAGCTCAACAGATTAGTAACACATGATTTTCCTTTTCTGAAACCAAACTTTCTTTCTGTTATCATATTGTGTTCTTCTAGATGATTTACCCAAGCTTTTCTTATAAGCTTTTCTAATGCCTTGCTTACAACACTGGTCAGTGATACTGGTCGGTAGTTGAGTGGATTTTGTCTATTCCCTTTCGTGAATAAGGGAACAATATTTGCTTTCTTCCAAATATCAGGTAGTTTCCCTTGACTCAAGGATTTCTTGAAAATTAAAAATAATGGTTTACTTAACTCCTTTGCACATTCTCGTAGCACCCAACATGAAATTTCATCAGGACCATTTGCTTTTCCTCTGTCTAATTTACTTAACTCCTCCTGTATTACTTTTTCTGATATTTGTATATCTGGTAGTATGTGTGGGCATGCATGTTCCACATAGTCCCTCTCAAAATATTTTCTTCTGTAAAAACTGATTGGAAATTCTTATTTAGTGCTTCACAAATATCTTTCTCCTGTGTATAGGTGATCCCTCGTCCGTAATGGATTGTATATCTTTTACTTTGGTTTTGCTTCTGATGTAGCTGTAAATTAGCTTCGGTTGGTCACTACTTTTATTTATGATATCCTACTCAAACTGTTTTTGGGCTTCCTTCCTTATTCTTGTATAATCTTTTCTTGCCTGTTTGTAATTATTACAGTATATGCCCTTTCACTATTATGTCTTCTGTATCTATTCCACAACAAATCTCTTCTTTCTTTTGATTTTTTACATTCTGTATTGAACCATTTCTGTATTTTCTCATCTGCTTCTTTGTGCTGTGGGATGTTCTTCTGGACTCCTATTTCATAAAATTCACAGAATTTTTTATATACAGCATTTAAATCTTGTCCTCTAAGCTCATTTTCCCAGTCAACTTCTAAGAAATACTTCTTTAGGTCATGATAATTTCCCTTTTTATAGTTTAGGCTCTTTTTGTAACTTTCATTGCTGTTAACTACTGTATGTCATATGCTATCCTGAAGTTGCAATTTAGTACTGCATGGTCGCTTTTGCCGAGTGGAGTTTGATATATTAAACTGTCAATATCATTTTCTTGCCTAGTAAATATGAGATCTAGCACTGAGGGTACATCGAGTCCTCTTTTTCTGGTGGTTTCCCTCACATGTTGCGTTAGGAAAAACTCTTGCACGAGATCCAGGAGCTTTTGGTCCCAACAGCTGTCTTGGCTTATTATATCTAGAGTATTCAAATTTATATTTGTATTAAAATCTCCAGCTAGTATAATTCTTTCCGATTTCTCTTCCCTTTTATGTAGTAATGTTCTTAAACTCTGAATTGTACTCTCTGCCAGGTCCTCATATTCGTCTCTTTCCCATGTGTTTGATCTGGGTTGCATGTACAAATTGGCTACAATTACTTTCGCCTCAGATGTGTTGATCTCTATGTCACGAATCAAATTCGCGACATTTTCCTTTCGTGAGAAAACATGAACTGTTAGTGGAAAACTCACTGTGTATCGTTCAGTTAACCGTTTCTCTCTCCATTTCGATGGTATACTTTTTCAAAACATTCGTCACTGTTTCAAAAGTGACCGTTCTAATGCACGTCATTAAGTGCTCCACTGAGCGATGTTATTGTTTCTATATTGTTCGCTCCTGCTTGCCTCAACCGTTGGCCACGCTTTCTTCCGGCTGTCCTGTGCATCCTACCACACGCATTATTTGAATCAGTCTTTTGTCTGTCGCGACAGAGTGTGGTTCTGTGCTCCGGTAGTGAGAGAGAGAGAGAGAGAGGTCTTCTAGTACCCAGACTCCACTAGACTACATTTCTCCAGGCTCCCACCCTTCCTTGGTGATACGCTACATTGACCAGTATTTTCTTTTCGTTTTCCTAGACTTAAGAGTTTAGTTAAGTGTGCTGTTCCCTCACATGGCGGCCGGCTGTGCTGCATGTTGTTTTCCTAGGTGTAAGAATTTTGCTTTTGAGTGAGTGAGTGAGTGCGATCTCTTTATTTGAATTCACTTTGAAATGTAACGTTAAATTTATTCCTTTGTAATCAATAAATTTAACAGTTCTTTTTCTTTGAGCTTAATGTAATGTAAACTCGTGTTTCATTTCTCCATAATTAAGCTTATTCTAGTTATAGCTCCTAGCTTGCATAAACGCATTGCTATTCATAACTGGTACTTGGGCCAGTCTTGTTGTGTTAAGCTTAAAATCCGTTGTGCCTTCTAGGAGTTAACGCATCAGGAAGAACCTGATATCATTCATAGTATTAGTTATTTATTGTCAGGGGTGAAGTCACTTTCTCCAGAGGCTAACAGTACTAATAAACAGCAATTGTGAGTAATTAGTCTCTGCTGTGTACTGTTGAGAAAGTTCATAAATTCTCGTTCTGAGAGAATCGGCGAAGCAAGCCGGCATAAAGTAATCATTGCTTGATTTAGCAAGATAATCATTGTCCCTGCACTTCAGTATTATTGAGAATTATCCTTTAATATTGCATTTACTTAAAAAAAAACCGTGACACTCTACTGCAATCAGTTCTACTTGTGAGGGTATATCTAGTTTTATTTCATTGACTTTTAGATTTTTCTTATTTAATATTATAATTCCTCCTCCTTTTTTTAAGTTTCTATCTCTTCTCCATATATTATATTCCTCTAAGTTTAGTATGTCATTTGATATCCTTGGTGTTAATTTTGTTTCAGTTAGGCATATTATATGTGGTTCATTTTCTCTGACATAATCATTCATCTCCAATAATTTAGATACCATTCCATCCACATTTGAGTACATCAACTTTATCATCGTGTTTATATACTTGTCATCACTTGGTTCTACTACCTTCCTCCTTTTAATTCCTTCCTGTTTATGTACCACTTTCGTACCTGCAATCCTATTACTCTGTAAGAAATGTATTCTTCTCCTCTTCTGATCTTCCCTCATTTTTTGTTTTTGCTTCCTCCCTCTTCTCTTTCAGTAATTCCAGTTCCTCTTGTGTTAGGCATCTTTTTATCCATACATTTTTGAAATCCTCTTTTTCCATAAGATTCTTTGCATTTTTTAGTATCTCCTCCACGGTGTTTACACTCTGGAAAGTTACCTTTAGAGGTCTTGACTTGCTTTTCTCGTATTTCCCTAACCTTTTGTGTTCCTCTATGTCTTTACTACAGATTTCCTCTGATACTTCTTTCAATAAGCTCATTACATTTGCCATCTCCTTTTTGTCTCTTGAGATCTTGTTTATTACTTCTTCCTCTTCTATACCAGTGATTACTATAGATTTGTTGATATCTACTGAATCTCTGACTAACTTTGGATTGTTTTGGATTATTCTTTTCACTTCCTTTTTAATGCTTTTTTCTTCCACCCTTGTTTCTAAGTCTTTCTTTACTTTCACCATTTCAGCATAAGTGGTTTCCACATCATTTTTGTAACTTTGCACAGCTTCATTCACCTGCATTATTTTCTCCTCAATATCACTGCTCTGGTCTATCAGACTGCTTACTTGCCTAATTGTCTCTGTATCATTTTTGAACTCTTCCATAATACTCTCGTGGTTGACTACTGTACTTGCCATTTCACTCATTTTCCTCCTAAGTGTACTCACTTCCACTGTTAGTTCACATATGGTTGTGTCTTTCTTGTTGACATCCCTTCCTAGTTTTTCTATTTCTTCCTTTTGCAAGTGCATCTGCTTCTTTATTTCATCAATTTCATTCTGGAAAGCCATCTCCAGTCTGTGTACTCGCTCTACCAGTTTATTGTGAGTCTCCATTTCATCCAGTTCTTGGTAGAAATCAACATCTTGCTTTCTACCTTTATCCCTTTTCTTTTCCAAATTCGCTTTACTAAAGTATGTGGCCATTTTGCAATACTAAAAGCACAGAGTACTTACATTCCCTGGGGCAGTTGTAGTCTATGTAGCTATGAGGAAAGGTGACAGAGGCAACTCATATTTTACAAATACAGTATAAACACATAAGTAAAATTATAGATACACTAACGGTGACTACTTTCTTCTCACATTAAACCAATGTTTCTCAAGTTTTCTTAGTTCCTCACAAAAATACTGATTGCAACAAATGTTTGTTTTCACACATTACTTATTTTATGCATTCAGTAACAGTGGATCGTCAAAACAATACATCTCTTGCTGCATCCCAAGTGGCAGTCAAATACGAATTTTTTCCCTTACAATGTCACTTATTCACTCACTCACTCACTGAATTACTGTACCATTTTCCGTGTTGAGGTGCATGGCCTTATCATAAGGTATTTTACCTAGGAAGAGGAAATTTTGCATAGTCCTGTACCTATACCAAGACCAGGTGTTAAGTAAAGTGGAATCCCCTAGGACAGCCGCCGAACCATTAAGTGATGTGTAGGGCCCTAAGGGTAACCCCAGCAATACCAGCACCTACAGCCATAGTTTTTTACACTCCACCTGACAGAGTCAGAGGAGGATGTTGTTATCACTGGGATCATTTGGTGTCTGTGTGTAGAGCTGGGCGGCAGGGTGGCTGGTCGGGAGTAGAGATTTCGTATCTGGGCCTGAACTCAGAACATATTCACTGTGCAGTCATGAAATTTCACATAGTGATGTGTCTTATAGTGAACTGGTGCCTTTTGATAGGTAGAATGCTGTGTCTTAAATAGTTTTTTTGAAAATAATGAAAAAGGAAAAAAAAGTAATTTTCTTAGTGATTTCAATGCGATCTGCACAAGGAATCTGAAGGGCCCAAATTATGTGTTCTCGAGGCGTTCTCGTTACACCCACTTTTAAAAGAAAAGATTGTGGGTGGGGGTTGAGGGCCGTTATGCATTTGGTTAGGTCTGCAGGGAGGTGGGAGGGGTATGTGCTTGGTCAGATGGAGGGTTGCAACGGCACAGCGTTGCCTACGATTATATACATACATTAATTGTGCACAGTGGTAAAGCTTCATTCAAATAAAATTCTAGGCAAGATGTGAGCCATGAAGATATCCCCACCTGGAGGGTGGCCTCTTATGGTCCCATGCAACACCAATATGCACTGCCATCTATCTATCTATATAAACAAAAATAGATTATATATGCCATCTATCTATCTATCTCTCTATCTATATCTATATCTATCTACCTACCTACCTACCTATCTATCTATCTATATCTATCTATCTATCTATCTGTCTATCTATCTATCTATCTATATCTATATCTATATATATATATATATATATATATATATATATATATATATATATAAATAATATACACACACAGACACACTGAAATATAAAACATTACGTATATGCAAATTTTGTAGTATTCGTCAGCAATCCCAAATGACAAATTCCTGTGTAATGGCTTATTTTTGTCGCCTTACATACCTCAAAAATTACTTAATACGCCATAAAACTACATGAATTCCGTGTTTTGACTTTCTTTGTAAATGTTGTGCCACTCAGCAGGAAGCCAGACCAACAATAGCCCCTAAGAAATATTACATTTCGTTTTTCTTTATATCCTCTAGGCATCAGAGGGAAGTAGCCTACGTTTGAGGCATTAAAGCTGAGTACCTTAACATATCTTCTGTAGTCTTCCCCACCACACATTTCTCATCATTCCAAACATATCAACTTCATACTCAGAGAATTTAGTTACACCACATGCCTTCACTGTTTGGATATTATATAGTAAAAAGAGGGAAGAGTCTGTTCAATCGCCTTCACGACATGCAGGAAACAGATTATTTGTATTCAACAAGAGCTGTGTGTTATACATTAGTCTCGGGTTGTCTGAAGGTATTAAGTGAAGCCTATGGCTACCGAGGAAATGGCCCCATTTCGTTCTTTTGGCAACGATGATACATCGCCACTTGCTACCCATGTGCTTCTAGAAGCAAGGATTCCTCTTTTTTTGAGAAACGCTGCGGAGAGGTTGGTCTTCTTTAATGTCAAGGTTTATCATAACCTTCACCAAACACAAGTGGCCTCGAAAAACTTGATGAGACAATATTTTTATTTTTATTTTTATTTTTTTAATGCTAGGAAGAAGGAACCAAAGACCAAGGGCCCGCAATAACTATTCTTCCAAGAGAAAAACAAAATACAACAAAGAGCCAAATTCAAGATCCGACCATTTCGAGATGCCTGGACACACTGTGTTTGAAAGACGGGAGATCATAGGAATCAGGAAATACAGACAGAGGGAGACAGTTCCAGAGCTGACCTGTTGCATAAATGTAGGACTGGGAGTAACGATTAACCCTTGCATTAGAGAGTAGCACAGAAAAGGGATGAGAGTTTGCTGCTCGACAGGTGCAACATGCCCATCGTAGAGGTGGAAGAATGCAAGTAGACAGTTCAAAGGAGCAGTGACCATTGAAGTGGCGATAGAAAAGAGATAAAGATGCAACACTGCAGCGACGAGACAGAGGTTGAAGGTAGCCAGTAGGAGGAGGAGAGTTAATGAGATGAGAAGCCTTTGACTCCACCCTATTGAGAAGAGCTGTATGTAGGGAACCTCCCCACACATGAGAGTTGTACTCCACACAGGGGCGGATAAAACCCGTGTATAGAGTCAACACTTGCGCAGGGTAAAGAAGGAACGGAGTCGACTTAGCACACCTAATCTCTTGGAAGCAGGTTTTACAAGAGATGTAATATGATCTTTCCAAGATAAGTCCCGAGTGAATGAAACCCGAAGCATGTTCAAGGATGATCCGGGATTAAGCTGAATATTATTAAACATTAGTAGGTACACCTGTGGAAGATTTTGTCAGGTTGATAGGCGTAAGAACTGTCATTGATGCATTAAAATAACATGATTATTCTTACCCCAGTAAGAGATACGAGCCATGTCAGACATTAGGTGTGCCATAGCCTCATCTCTTGTTTGCTGAAGTAACTGCTGAGATGGACGTTGAGGGAAATGAATGGAAAGGTGAAGGGTGGAGTCATCAGCGTATGAGTGGATAGGGTTAGATGTACAGCTTAGAAGGTCATTGACGAATAATAGGAAGAGAGTTGGTGATAGGACAGAGCCCCGGGGAACACCACTGTTGATAGATCTAGGAGGAGAATGATGGCCGTCTACAACAGTGGCTATAGAACGACTAGAAAGGAAGCTATAGATAAAGGCACAGATAGAAAGATAGTAACCGTAAGAGGGCAGTTTGGAAATTAAAGATTTATGACAGACTCGATCGAAAGCCTTTGAGATGTCAAGTGCAATGGCAAAGCTTTCGCCAAAGTCCCGAAAGGAGGATGACCAGGAGTCTGAAAGGTAGGTGAGAAGATCGCCAGTGGAGCGTCCCTGACGGAACCCATACTATCGGTCAGAAAGTAGGTTGTGATAGGAAAGATGCTTTAAAATTTTTCTGTTAAGACTTGACAACTTTTGAGAAACACAGGATGTTAAAGCAATTGGACGATAGTTAGAGGGTTGGGAGTGGTCACCATTCTTTGGGACCGTGAGAACAAACCTCCAGCAAGAAGGAAAGGTACAAGTTGATAGACAAAGGCGAAAGAGATTGCCTAGGCAGGGTGTAAGCACAGACGCACAGTTCTTGAGACCAACAGGAGGGACTCCATCAGGCCTATATGCCTTGTTAGTATTGAGGCCTGTGATGGCTGAAAATACATCAGCTGAAGAAATTTTAATGTCAGCCACGAGGAAGTCAGAGGAGGGAAGTGATGGAGGAACAGCACCGGAATCATCTAAGGTGGAATTTGAGGAGAAAGTCTGAGTGAAGAGATCTGCTTTATCAGTAGAAGAAATAGTTACAGAATCATCAGAGTAGAAAAGACAAGGGAATGATGATGAGGTAAAGTTGTTAGAAAGGTTTTTGGCAAGGTGCAAGAAGGGGGAAGAAGAATTCTATTTGAAGAGTTGAGAGTATTTAGGACGGATAAAATTATTTTTAGCAGAGCGAGGAACAGACCGAGCACAATTCCGGGCAGAAACATAAAGATGATGTGATTCAGGGGTGGGTTGGCTCCGGTATCATTTATAGGCCCTCTCCTTGTTGCAGACAGCATTAGAACAAGCGTGATTAAACCGAGCCTTTCTTGCATTAGACAAAGGATATGAGAAAGGAATGAATGCTTCCATGCCCGAAAGAATAACCTCCGTAATGTGCAAGGCACACTCAGATGGCTCCCAGCCAAGGAAACAATAATCATTCCAGGGAAAATCAAAGTAGTACTGCCTGAGGGCCTCCCAATCCGCAACACCATAGTGCCAAAGACGACGTTTCTTTGGAGGGTCCACAGGCCATACCAGAGCGATAGGACAAGTTAAGGTGATAAGGTTGTGATCGGAGTAGCCCAACGGAGAGAAAAGATTAACAGTGTAAATAGAAGGATTAGTTGTAAGGAAGGGGTCAATTATGTTGGAGCTCTCCCCAAGACTGTCAGGGATATGGGTAGGGTACTGTGCAAGCTGCTCTAGGTCATTAAGGATAGAAAAGATGTAGGCTTGTTCACCAGGTGGTTCAGTGAAAGGAGAGGAGAGCCAAAGGTGGTGATAAACATTGAAATCTCCTAGAATGAAGATTTCAGAGAAAGGCGAAATGGATAGAATGCGATCCATCGTAGAAGTAAGATAGTCGAAGAATTGTTATAGTCAGTAGAATTAGGGGGTAAGTAAACAGCACAGATATATTTAGTCAGAGTATGACAGGAAAGCCGAAGCCAGAGTGTAGAGAATTCAGAAGAATCGAGTTCAGGAACACGAGAGCAATATAAGTCGTTGTGTATATATACACAACAGCCACCTTTGGCTTTGAAATGAGTATAGAGAAGGTAGGAGGATACAGAAAAGGGTTTGCTGTCAGTTGCTTCAGACAGCTGAGTCTCAATTTGAAAGAGGTGAGGTTTAGAGGAGAGGTGGTGCTCAACAAAGCGAACGTTAGAGAAAACGCTGCGAATGTTGCAGAAATGAAGAAGTGAGTCAGACAGTGGTTCCAGGCAGCTCAAGAAGTCACCGGGAGAGCCCCCCCCCCCCCTGGGGACTCCGAGGCTGCGTGTTGAGTAGCCATTTTTTTTTTTTTTTTTTAAAAGGAAGTGAAGTGTGTACTGTGTGTGCATGTACAGTAGTTTGGTGTAGATAGAGAAACTTGTATTGGAGAGCATGTTGGCCTACTCTCTACTTGAAAGTAATTCTTTACATTTCATAGGCAGTAACGGACAATCAGTTATTTTATTCCTTCGCCAATATACCTCCTCCTGTAACTGAAAGTAAGCAACTGCAATGTTCATATTTTTTAAGTCTCTGATATTTTTAATTAAAAACTTTATACTACAATAATTTAACAGGATTATATTATATTGTCGCATGAATCATTCATAGTGATCTCATTATGTACAGCGTTTATAAAATAATTGTTCTTAAAATTTAATATGTTTCAAGGAATAACTTCTGTAATATTAACGAAGGAGCGCACGTTCCTCTTGATGTACCAATGTTCTTGTGAATTTTCAGATGCATTTCCTAGCACTCATTCTGATTAGGTATCAGTTAGGTACAGTAGATGCGACTATATTTCAACATTTACGTTTGCATTGCTTTTTATATAGGAAATCTAACATCAAAAATACAAGACAAAGAAAAGCGAACTCGTAAATAGAGCACCAACTATGCATCAGTCCTGTGCAGTATATACTTGCCCAAATTTTCCATCTTTATATCGTGAGTGTTGAGTTGTAACAAGATATTATCTCTAGAATAAATTTTCTACAGGGAGATGGTAGAACCATATTGTTGTTATATTTCTCCATTGAGCTACAGGAAATACTCTGCGTTAGAACGACAATCCTACTCTGATAATGATGAGAGGCAAATCATCATACACCAGATATTTATCACGCAAGCAATACTTTGTGATGTCATTTACCACTGTCTGTAGCCCTTCCTGTATAGGGTTGTTGCTTCCTTTAGCTCATCAGGGTGTTAGGTCGTTTCTGATGACCCACAAAATATCTCCTGTATTTCAGTTGCATCATTTCCTGTAAATACATCAGCACATAAAATGAAGAACTGTGCTGTGATTTTGCTTTTGAAAGAGAGTCATTACGCAAGGTTCTTGAGAGCGGATAGAGATTATTCGTCTTCTCCCCAGTCTAATCAGTTTGGTTTGCATTATATTCCTGAGCATAATCGTCATCATGCCAACTAGCTACTAATCTGGCAATACATAAATCTGGTACAAAACTACTACATCCTGATAGTTTAAGTCAGATCACTGAGTTTGAGCATGTAAAATAAATCTAAATTTTGTCAATAATCTGTCTCTCTTTTGCTGAAAACACTCAGTGGAAAGCTGAGTTATATTGAGGTACTCAACACCAAGCTTAGACATGACATTGGTGGTGAAACAAGTTACACTGATTGATCAGTAAGGTATTTGTAACATTATCTGGTATGCCTTAGCAGAATACTCATATTCAACATGTTCGTGTGGATCATAAAATGTGTTGCAAACTCACTTGGGTCCATTTACACGAGTAACAACTTAGAGCCACTGTGCACCAAAGCTTTTGAGAGCAATCTTCCCCAATCTGACCTGAGAAACAATGAAAACGTATGTTATCTGCTACTACTTTCTCAGGTGGCTGAAAATGTTGACACATGGATGAAGATAGCACAGAATGAACCAGCATTTACTTTGAGGAAAGGTCTGCAAAGGACGTTTAAGCATAGCTGTCTCGTGTCCCATTCTTGGCCAAGTGACCAAGAGAACTTAACAGAAACCCAGATGAATCATGATTTTTGGATGGGATGACATTTCGACCATGGGATGTGTGCAACTCACGGGACAACTGGACCTATTGGCTGTCAAACTGACTAACCTCTCTATGAGTGTTTGACAACAAAGAAAGAGTAGTTGATATATTTGAGTGAAATTTTATCATAGGGGCGCGTGTTAATTGACAGAAAATTTCAGTCACAATAAGAAAAGCTTTGCAGTCGTTCAAGGAAAAGGGAACCCCAAATATGTCAAAGAGGACGGACAGTGTTACATAATAAGAACTCTAGTTCCAGCACTTGTGTCTATCAGCATAAAATAATTGAGGGACAAATAGACAGTGAGGATAATATATATATATATATATATATATATATATATATATATATATATATATATATATATATACTCCTGGTGGTTTAGTGGGTAATAAAGGTGCTCCAGTCGGATTGAGCCAGTGAAGGTTTATATCCAAGTGTCGTAAAGACTTTGTAGTTACTTGTAGAGAAGTATATTTTAGACTTGTGGTCGAGCGGCTTTTATATCTTGTAGTAGTTTCCCCACCAGATGTCATGTAGTGACGGGAGAGGTAAAGAATAGTATGGGACTATTTTTATTTGTCTTGGAAATATTAAACAGGTATAAGAGTATAATTCCCGGGTAGCTACCTCCCTGTCTCGCTATCTCTCTCTCTTTCTGTTCTAAGGCTAATCTCCGTCTCGACCTCTCTCTAGGGTCGCTTGTCTCCTTCTAAACTCTCTTTCCTAAAATCTGGTGTAGTAGGTGTGTGTGTGTCACGTATGTTCCTCATGGCAACAGAACTTTCTCACGAGAGGACTGCTGACAGCTAACTGCATCATCTCCTTACTGGCCGCTGTCGTCAGCTTTCCTCCGTGTAATGTTTAGCGCTGCTAGATTCTAGCAGACACAACACCTTCTCATCATTTGACTTCCTGCTTCTATCTGTCTCTCTATCTATCTATTTATCTATCTATCTATTATGTAGTCCTATATTTGCTCGGCCGCGCGAAAATGGCGTACCATCGACATTTAATAGTTATAATATATTAATACATAATACATACACATTATAATGAACTTATAAGCTAATTAAGTGAAATACATAATATTGTAAAGTAACATAATTGTATGATTATTGTATACATATATTATTCATAGTAAATAGTGATTATTCAGTAATATTACATTTTAAATAAGTTGAATACATATTGGAATAAATGCATTAAAGTAAATTATTTAACTGTAATACAGGATGTACTTGGGTTATTATAGTGAAATGCATACATGCAAGAATAAAAATAGTTTAAAATTAAGATTATTGTAAGAGTTATTAATATTTCATTTAAAGATAATGGTACTGGTCTGCCATATATGGGTCATTCTTCTTTGTGTTATTATTATTATTATTATTATTATTTTTTTTTTTTTTTATATAATTAATACTATATACAAAATATATACACTTCATTCAGGGTGGTTAACTGTGATGTTAACTCTCCCCCCACTAAACAATGACTCCAAATTAGCAATTCTTGCATGCATTCTGTGCATGGCCAACAGCAATACTGCAACTACAATGCAGATAATTATAAAGACAGAAGGTGCTTGGCTATACACATAATATGGGTTGAACATACTCAAACTCAAATCTTCCCAGGGCTTCATTGTTTCATTGATTAGCTGCATAGTTTCAAACTTAGGTGAAGTCAGCTTAATACTTGTGCTCATGTTTAAGTTCATATCAGGCAGTGGGTGGAAATGTTTGTGTGTATGGTTGATAATGGCGTAGTGATTGATGGTGGAAAAAGTAGACATGGATGGTGTAAATACCGCACAGTAGTCTGGTGCTATGTATAATCCTGAGGCTGATGTATGAGATGGTGGTATATCTGGACAGACTATGTAAACTGATGTGTTATGAGGGAAATAAAAAAACTGCGAGTGTCCAATGCGTTGATGGTGTACAAGTTTATCTGGAGCAAAAGTGAAGTTGCAATGATGATGAATATTGTTATTGCTGATGATAGCCATTTCACAAGGGACCGTATCAGTAGGCTGAAACGTGAAAATGTACGCAGGACAAAGATGAACAGCATGTAAGGATGTGCGGCACTTTCGCTCAATCGTTGACTCACTTGCGAAAGTGACAGTGTCTCGTCTCTTGGAGACCATGATGAGTTCGGTGTCTGTGTTGATGTTGATGATGACTAAAGTGTTGTTGTTTCTATAGGGGAAGGGGTGTATTTGGTATACTGTGAACAGGTCTTCCGTGATGAATGGTACATGAACTATCACTGATGTTGGTGTTAGTGTTGCTTCCAAGTACGGGTAATATTGCATAAATTCCCTACTGCGGAACAATGGCTTCAATTTATGTTTATGTATGCCTTGACTAACTATCTGACGTAGCTCATGAACTGGGAGTAAGTCATTTGTGATCTTGCCATCACCAGCATTCGAAATTCCTTGCATAAGTGCCCTGAAATGATCTCTAGTGTTCTCTAATTGTAGTAGAATCGTGTCAATATGTTCTGTGATGATGGAGAAGTGCTGGAAAAGGGTAACGTTACCCTCCAAGTCATTTATTTTATCTATACTCTCGAGAGCTACGTTTTCTGCTTGTTTCAGATTTTTCACAATTGTTTTCATTGCCGAGTTCTGTCCTGTGATGAATTTATCTTGGTATGTTAGTACCTGAGCTATCTTATTAAATTTTTTGTTTATTTCTTTAAGGTCATCCTCTGTAGCCAATCCAAAGATGTTCCCAAGAATTGCGCCGCCCAGATCGAACAAACCGCGCTTTTGGCGAGTACGTGTGATGTTGTTCCTGTCGCTCAGCACCTCTGTTCCATAAGATGGGAGATCTTGGATCATGACGAGCATAGTTGACTTCGCCTGTTCTAGTTTCCATTTCGCTAACTTCACCATTTCATCCACTTCCTTGGTGATATGTGATTGTGAAACATAATTCCCTATCTTGAAGTCCAGAGTTCGCATCGGCGTCGCAAGTCTTTCTATATAAGTAGGTAAGTCATACAAGTAATCTAGACTTATTTCAGTACTCATGACGTCCTTGACGATTGTAGTCGTGGCCGTTGGAGCTATGAGGCATCCTTGTCGTACTATATGCTTGGGGTCTAGGTGCGCATATACTCTTACTATGTATAGGAGAATCCATAGCATAAGTCCCTTCATCGTAACCTACCGAAAAAAAAATCTATTAATTTCCTATAAAGCTGTGGTTGATGATAGTGATGATGTGCGTTACGGTTGGCTGTTATTTCATTTATAGAAGGAGTTTAAATCGATATTTAATTCTCGTAAATGATGTACTGTAGATTTCATTGGAATTGTTGCACCTATGTTCGATTGTTTGGTATATGACCTTAATTTCTTTTTGTAATCATTGTTGTGTTCTTGCTTGGTTTCTTGAGGTACGTTCACCTGTTCGGTTGTATCCGAGGCTGAATAATTATGTGATAATTCCCTTGAAACTCGTTTTAAATGGTCAATATGAACTTGTTTTTCCTCGCCACTTGAAAGTGACTTAATTAAAACTTTGTTTGCTTTTATGTTAATTACTCTGTATGGGCCCTCAAATTTAGGGGATAATTTATTGTCTCTCGTATGAATGACTCCGTAAACAATGTCTCCTAAGCTGATAGGTGAATCTTTTGCCTTCCTGTTAAATGCCTCCGTCATTTCTTCCTTGGACATCGTTAATTGTTTTTGCACTCTTTTGTGAATGTCCTGGAATTCACGTAAACGGAGTTTAGAGTAATCATCGTAATTGTATATAGGCATGCTGTCACCTTCTAGGAGCTCATATGGTAATTTTTTATCTGTGCCATATATAATGAAATGTGGTGTGTCACCAATGGATTTATTTATAGACCCATTAATGGAGGCCTCTACTCTGGGAATCCAATCATCCCAGCTTGCATAATTTTCACTGAGAATGTGTCGTAGCACATCTAATACCTTTTTATTTTGTCTCTCTACCCATTCGATGCTGGGTGATAGGCCAAAACGTTAACCTTTTTAATGTTGTATTGTTTACATATTTCTTGTAAGATCTCAGAATTAAATTCTCCTCCATTATCACTTATTAATACCTTTGGGGTAGTAAAGCGACATATTACATTATCTGTTATTGCCTTTGCTACTGTCTCTGCTGTCTTATCTTTAATTGGAGCTAAAATGACATAACGGGAAAAATGATCCGTTGCTACGAATAAGTATAGGTTATTATTGTATGATAATGGCATCTTGAGTAAATCAACAGCGACAACGTCCCATGGTTGATGTGGTACTGGGTAATTACCCATCGGTGCAGGTGTGATTGGGTATCCTTTGTGTTTCGCACATGATTCGCATCTGTCTATATGATTGTGTATATCTCTTCGTAATGAAGGCCAGTAATATAATAGCTGGGCTTGGTTGAATGTCTTATCCTTTCCAGGGTGTCCTGCATGTGGGCTGTCGTGTATCATTCGTAATACTTGGGGTATCATGTCATTAGGTACTACCAACTGGTTAGTATTTCTTTGGCGTTTTGGTTGTTTAGAGTTAATTTTGTATAATGTATTATTGACCATTGTGAATTGTTCAAGTGGGACATGAAGTTTGGGTAATTGTATGTCATCTCCACTTTCTAACTTGTATATTACTTTTGACCATACTGGGTCAAGTCTTTGTGCCTTTGCGATATCCTCGTGGTTTGGGATATTTCCTTTGAGATCTAACGCCGCGACCTGAATTGTGTTCGGGTTCCTAGATAATGCGTCAGCTACTATATTCATTTTACCTTGTATATAATGTATTTGTACATTGTAGTTTTCAACTGTACATTTCCATCTTGCTCTCCTCCCAGAAAGGAGTTTTTCTTTAAACATACCCACCAGTGGTTTATGGTCGGTGAATAAGTGGATTTCGTAACCATATACCAAATCTCGAAACTTTTGTAATGCAAAAATCACTGCAAGTGCCTCTAAGTCTGTAGTGCTATAATTTTTCTCCGCACCTCTTGTTTGTCTGCTGGCAAATGCAATTGGTTGATTCTTTCCTCTTTTATCTTCCTGCATCAGTACAGCCCCTAATCCTTTAACTGATGCGTCTGTACAAATAAGAAATGATTTCGTGTAATCTGGATATGCTAAACAAGGTGCATTTGTTAGTTTAATTTGTAGATTGTTAAATGCCCTTTTTTGTTCTTCTTCCCATTGGAATACAGCATCTTTTTTGAGTAGTTGGAATAGAGGGAAGGCTATATGAGAGAACTGTGGTACGAATGACCTATAGTACCCAGCCAGACCTAAAAATTGTCTAACTTCGTCAGTCGTAGTGGGTTCAGGAAAATCTCTCACTGCCTGTATTTTGTCATCAGTGGTGTGAATACCATCAGAGCTTAATTTGTGGCCTAAGAAATTTATTTCCTTAAAGCAAAATTTGCATTTAGAAAGTTTAATTTTTAATCCAGCATCACTAAGCTTTTGTAAGAGTAAGTCTAATTTCCTGAGATGATCCTTAATATTCTTCGTTGCGATAATAATATCGTCAAGATAAACAAATATTCCTTGTCCTAAAATTCCGGACAATACGTAATTCATAAGACGCTGGAACGTACCGGGGGCTGTCCTCAGTCCCATTGGCATTCTTGTATATTGATAATGGCCTCTGTTTGTTGAAAAGGCAGTGTATTTACGTGACTCCTGAGATACCGGAATCTGATAGTATCCGTTTAGGAGATCGATGGTCGAGAATATATTATTCTCAGGACCAATATTCTGTAGAACATCACTTAGCAATGGCATGGGAAATCTGTCAGGGATTGTGTGATTATTTAGTTTACGGTAATCCACTACCGCACGCATTTCTCCATTTCTCTTGGGCACAAAGAAAAGGGGAGCGTTCCACGGAGAAACTGAAGGCTCAATAATTCCAAGCTTTAACATTTCATCGACATACTGATTTGCAAGTGTACGTTGGGAGTGTGGTATACGATAAGCTGGTACGAAAATTGGTGGTGTTTCTGGGTGCACATTAATCATGTGATTAATCAAGTTAGTACACCCTAATTGTTCTCCGGGCAATGCTACGGTGTCCCTGTGTGTTTCCAGCAGGGTTAACAAATCATTTTCTTCGTCAAATTCACCTGAGTGAATTAAATTCTCTTTTATTCTTTCTCTATCCGTAGATTTTATCTCACTTGTTACTCCACCAATATTTATTTCCTTCACAGGGGCGAAACATTTTTCAATATTAACAATGCAAGTTCCCTTCTTCAACTGAACTTCCCCATTCATGTGATTAATAATGAATATCTGAGTTTGCCCTTCGTCGTTCGTATGACATAATGCGTTTTCTACTGACAATCCTTTTACTTTACATAATTCTTCTAAGACAAGAACAGTACTATTCCGTAATTTGCTCTTTATGGTAACCTTCATGTATGAATTAGGTGGTATAACCAAATCATTAGTGAGATGGGCTGGAAAAATTGATAAATCAGTACTGTTATCTGGGTCACTAACTCTGGAGGATGGGGTTGCTGGTGTAAGTGGATCTATACACTCATCTGTTTGTGTATGTTTGTTAAAGCCTTTAATATTACCAATTCTTTTTGGCTCTCTTCTACCAATCGGTGAGGGCTCTGAAAGTATTTCCTCTATAAATTCATTATCAAAGTCTATTCCATTCATTTGTGGGAGTATAGTTATGTTCTCAGTTCTCATGGATCTTAAGCCCAGTAACATATTAGCTTTAATTGCTAAGTTTTCAACGATATAGAACAATGCAGAGAATGGTCTTGTAGTTTCTGTGAAACTGAGATTTAATCTTATCATACCTTTTACTGTAATCTCTTGACCATCTACTGTGTTTAATTCTAAATCAGCTTCATCCAGAAAAGTTACTTTCTTTTTATTTTTAAGAATTCTATTTAGGTCTTCATGTGTTATTAAGTTCACTGGAGAGCCTGTATCTAAAAATAAGGAAACGTTTTGATCCTCACATACAGCTGGTATCAAGATACACTCATTTCCCAACATGCCTCCTATGTGAAGTTTAACCTTGTTCTTCTTTACGTTTGTTCGTTTTTTGTCATGACTTGGTCTTCCCCCGATTTGAACATAGACACAATTTTTTCTACTGTTTTGCAATCACTAGTCCAGTGCCCTTGGTATCTATGATGCCTACAGTAAGGACCAAATCCTTGTGTCTTTTGATTATCCTCTTTTGCCTTGATAAAGCATTCATACCTTGTGTGTCCTGGTTTTGCACAGTAATGACACAGAATGGACCTATCCCTTGACTGTGACCTACGAGGTGATTTCCCATAAAAAGTGTTGTTTATGGCGCGAGACCTGCTCGGGCTGCGCGAAAACTTATGAAACTGCCTGTAGAAAGGCGTGTGGGAACGAGGTCTAGGCGTCTTTGTTTGTTTGGGCTGCCTCATTTCAGGTCGCGATCGATTTTGTTCTCTGTTTGGGGTCGGTGTTGATGTTTTCACAGCTGATACTGTCTCAGGTACCCTGATTCTACCAGAATGTGCATGTGTGTCGACCACACCTGCTTTACTGCACTGCATCTCTACCTCGTTCATTAAGTCTAGTAAGCACATTCCAGGGATGTACGCGATTGTTTTGGCGATCTTAAGGGTTCTATCAGGTAATTTACACAAGGCAGCTACATAACCAATGATGTCCACGACGAGGTCTGGGGACATCTTTCCATCATCTGTTATCCACTTAGAATTCTCCAGAGTAGCTAATAGGGTTCTCTTGATTGTGGAGACATCAGCAGTTATTTCACTGAGCACATGGTTTGTAGTGTGCTCCCTTACAAGATCTACAATTTTATGTAATTCTGGAATTATACCTGGCAAGAAGTTCATACCTCCAGAAAATTTCTTCAGAAATTCAGTTTTAAATTCATCATATGTCCTAGCACGATGTAGCTTATCGGAGCGCAATAAATTGCTTGCTGGACATCTTTCCTGGCTTATGCAAGATGAAAAAATAGCAATTTTCTCTTGTTCATCTAGTATGTGGCGCTTGATGAACATTTGTTCGCACTGACTGATTAATGAAATGACATCAATGCGATCCTTGTCTGTGCCAGAGAATTTTGGGGCAGTCTTATCCTCGTGATACACAAAAACGTGAGGTGTGGTTTTTAGATCAGCAGTATTTGTTTCTTGATTCATATTTAATGATTGCCCTGTTAAATCAACTTGTACGAGTTTATCGTTCTGTGAGGGAATGGTAGAATATGTATGACCGGACCGGTGAACCCTGTTAAGTATATTGGCATACGTATTCAAGGCAGTTGCAAAGTCGATACTCTCTACATCTGAAGGGGTTTCCCACTCATCATCCGAAACTCCCGTATTTGTTTCCTTATCTATAACGTGTGGTGTGGGTTGTACATTGGGTGGGCTGTCTCTTAATTGTGAGTCTGATGTTGTGGCAATTTGTGTGTCATCTGGTATTAACGTGGGTGGTGGCGAAAATATTCCTGTCATTAAGATATGATGTTATGAAATACGCCTCTTGTTTATTTATGTCCTAGCAAACTAGATGAGTAAATAAGTTGAATATAGCTAATTTTAGCACTGAGAAGAAATGAGCAAGTATAATTTTACCCACTTGATACAGATCGTAGAGGTGTGTCGATACAAAAGTCGATCTCGGAAGAAAATACAGGTTTGATTGAAGATCTCTTGATAATTCTAGTGGTGTGTTGATGGACGATATTACTCAGGAAACTCCATGGCCTGGTATTTGTAGTGGTTAACGGCTGTCCCAGGCAAACCTCAACATAGAACGTCGAATTTCCAACTTAACTGTGAAAATAAGTGAATATGAGTAGGAGCTATGTGAATAATGAGTAATGAGTAGTGGGTGAGAAGTGCCTGGTGTCAGTCACACGTTGCTTGGCATGGCAGACTCGCGTTGTGATGTCATCTCAGCACATGGTGACTTCGGCTTCCCACACTGGTAGCTGTGGTGAGTGAATGAGTAGCGATGAGTAACTTGAGTGAAGATGAGTTGTGAGTCGTGTCTCACTCTTCGTTTGTTTGTTCCCTTTATTCTATGTGGAAGTTTTCTCTGTCCTTTCTCTAGTGATTTACTCGTTGTGGGATGAAGACTGCCGCTACTTGTAGGTGCGTGTAGAAGATTATACAGACGACGTAGAGTTGTTAATTGTAGTTGATTGTAGATGGCTGTAGTTGATTGTAGATGGCTGTAGACTTTGTAGAACTGAAGCTAATCTTGTAGTCTCGGTTGCTTTTGTAGAAATTTGCTTTTAATTCGGAGACGATGTCCGCAGATTTGCTGGTTTGTCGTTAAGCTACGTGCAAGGCGTCGAGTGATCTCTTGACCTCTGCATCAGCGTAATGATCTGGGAGACGGAGGGGGCAGGAGCTGATATTGTTGGTTCTTTTCAATCTTGATATTTTGTAGGAATTTAATGTTGATTCGTAGACGAGGTTCGTATACGTTCGCTGCTACCAAATGTCGTAAAGACTTTGTAGTTACTTGTAGAGAAGTATATTTTAGACTTGTGGTCGAGCGGCTTTTATATCTTGTAGTAGTTTCCCCACCAGATGTCATGTAGTGACGGGAGAGGTAAAGAATAGTATGGGACTATTTTTATTTGTCTTGGAAATATTAAACAGGTATAAGAGTATAATTCCCGGGTAGCTACCTCCCTGTCTCGCTATCTCTCTCTCTTTCTGTTCTAAGGCTAATCTCCGTCTCGACCTCTCTCTAGGGTCGCTTGTCTCCTTCTAAACTCTCTTTCCTAAAATCTGGTGTAGTAGGTGTGTGTGTGTCACGTATGTTCCTCATGGCAACAGAACTTTCTCACGAGAGGACTGCTGACAGCTAACTGCATCATCTCCTTACTGGCCGCTGTCGTCAGCTTTCCTCCGTGTAATGTTTAGCGCTGCTAGATTCTAGCAGACACAACACCTTCTCATCATTTGACTTCCTGCTTCTATCTGTCTCTCTATCTATCTATTTATCTATCTATCTATTATGTAGTCCTATACAAGGAATGGTTGGGGTTTATTGCTCACGTAATGCCACTCAGGGATGAGTGAGGCTGGTCACTCTCATCTTAAATGCCAGGACAAACTTTCCTATCCCCTGGCTCCTACGCTCCTCATTGGGCAACGTAGGATTAGATGATGGAAATATATATATATATATATATATATATATATATATATATATATATATATATATATATATATATATATATAATATACTGTATATATATATATATATATATATATATATATATATAACTGACAGAGGTGGTTAGATGGAGGAAGATAATTAATGTTTACAAGACGTTTATAATGTGTAGGTGATTCGGATATTGCATGTAAGTTAAAAATAAATACCACAAAGAAGGCTAAAAGGTCTATCGCGAATTAATCAAAAAGGCCAAAGATATACTGTAGGTAATGCTCTAAAAAACAAAAATAAAAGGCGTGTTTGAGAATGTTATGTGTTCTTCATCATGCCTGCCGTCACCAAAGCCCAAATTACCAACTGAGAAGCGGAATATGAGAGGATTCATGAACATCAGACAAAACATAAAAGCAGGAAAACCATCAAACAAAATGCCCAGCGAAAAAGATGTCAAAAAATCATTACTCTCTTCCCTGCCTCCGAAGCTATGGCACTAACTCACAATTTCCTGCATGTTTTCATGTTTAAAAATACTCTTATGCTCTCTCTCTCTCTCTCTCTCTCTCTCTCTCTCTCTCCCCGTCTGTCTGTCCCTGTCTGTCTGCATGTCCATCTGCCTGTATTTCTGTCTGTCTGTCTGTGTGTCTGTATCTGTTTGTGTGTCTGCCTGTGTGTTTCGATCTCTCTGTGTCTGTGTCTGTCTGTCTGTGACTCTGGCTGTCTCCCTGTCTGTGTGTGTGTCGGTTGCTTTCCAGAATCGAAAGATTCGGCAAGCATATTGGTGAGTTCCGTGTGTTTGTCTTCCTGTCTGTGTCTGTCTGTCTGTGCATGTCTGTCTTCCTGTCCGTCTGTCACTCTGTGTTCTCTGTCTGTCTGTCTGTTTGTCTGTCTGTCTTTGTCTCTGTCTGTCTATCTGTGTCTTTCTGTCTATTTGTCTGTGTATGTCTGTTTCCCCCTCCTCTCTCTCTCTCTCTCTCTCTCTCTCTCTCTGTATTTATCTCTTAGTCTGTCTCTCTATGTCTATCTGTCCGTCTGTGTCCGTCAGTCTGTCTGTCCCCCTGTGTCTGTCTGTCTGTGTCTGTATGTCTGTGCCTGTTTGTCTGTCTGTCTGTCTGTGTCTGTCTCTGTGTTTCTGTCTGTTATTATCCATGTGTGTGTGTGTGTGTGTGTGTGTGTGTGTGTGTGTGTGTCAGTCTGCCTGTCTGTGACTGTCATTCTGTGTCTGTCTTTCCTTGTGTCAGTCTATTTGTCTCTGTCTGTCTGTGTCTCTCTTTGGCTGTGTGTCTCTTGCGTTTATCCGTGTCTGTGTTTGTCTGTCTGTATTAGTCTGTTTGTGTCTTGCTCTGTGTTTGTTTGTCTGTCTGTCTGACTCTCTCTCTCTCTCTCCAGGTTTTATAATTCTACCCTCGTCCGTGCTAAAAGGTTTCTCAAGTTCTCGGCTGCAAACAAACAAGTGGAGTGAAGAATGGTTTAGAATGGACGTTGACACCCGCTCTGACCTATATTGTCTGACGCAGTGGCCACACAGTACAGTATACATTATGACTGATGGGTGAGGCAACTTTTTATTCTACTTACAGCTATACGATTACAATGTCTGACAGTAAGTGAATGTGTTAATGCTGTCACCATTAATCCGGCTCAAGTATTAATTCTATGCAACTCCAGATGGTTTTATTGAGCTGAAAGTTAGGAACACAGCCATTAGAGTGTTAGTACAGTTGCCATTGATCCCATTATCGTGAGAATATTTTAGTATCCCATTCCAGTTAATGATAGACGTTAATATTCGGATGTGAGATTCATATGAGCCTGAGTGTTAATACTTAGTACCATTAGCCTCTCACGTTTAGCACAACTTGACTGTACTATTCCAGTTGACTCCAGACAATAATATCCAGGTAATGGAGTATAGAAGCCTGAAAGTGTTAAATGGCGTATCATTAGCTTCTCAAGGTATGGAAAAGTCGATTGTTGTATTCCAGTTTATACAGACTAATTCTCAGCTGCGAGTAAATAATGGGTGCCTAAAAATGTCAATAGACGTAACATTACTCTTACTATGATCGTGACAAGTGTTTTCAGTTTAACGCCAGACGATTAGATTTAGTTTTGATTGAGTCATAGAGGTATGAGCGTTAATACTGATACCAACCCCTCACGCTAATTTATACTAAAACAGTACTTAACAAATGTTTTCCTTCATTGATTTCCTAAAAAAAAAAAAAAAAAAAAAAAAAAAAGGGTAGTATGCGTGGACTCCATTGGCACTCAGTGAAGAAACAAGGAAAGCAACGTTGTTCGAATGACCGCGCTTGATGTCAAATGTTAACAACCCAGATAATTTTAAGTGGAGTCACAGGCATGCACGTACAATAACGTCCAAGAAGTAATCTGAAAACTCAATCGTATGGCTGAAATTGTATTGAACGATTAGTTCTTTTGTCATCAAACTCCGTTATTGTATTCTAAAAACTTTATTCAGATTGGAATAAGTCATAGGTGTAAAGATAAAAATATTTAATGGGTGGCAAATTTATCAGTGTGTGTGTGTGTGTGTGTGTGTGTGTGTGTGTGTGTGTGTGTGTGTGTGTGTGTGTGTTCTTGATCCTACTTGCTCCATGCACACACACTAAAATTGCCCAAACGCCTGGGCACGATGAATATCAAGAATTAGAAGAACGTAGATCGTCATCTCTAAATGACGACTCTGAAGTGACGGATTCAACTCGTACAGTCATTGCACTAGTGTATGAGTCACTGATGTATGGTGCTGTAATCAGTACTGACATAGCTACACACGAGGAAAACTGCATTTTCAGATTCCGCTGGAGGCGGTGGCTCAGTCGGTAGAGAGGTGGCCTGCAGTCCTACCGGCCCCAGGTTCAAATCCCGCTGGGGCAGGGAACAGTTTAAGGATTTGAATTTAATAAAATCAGACTTTACGAATCTACCAGAAGACCCGCCGACATATCATAAAAATACCCCTGCTAATACCAATACACCAGTCCTGTATGAGACAACCCTAACATGTATTCAATATGGACGGTGGGTGTTAGCGCGGAAGTGGTGACATGTAAAGAGGTGTATGGTACAGCTCCGGACAGATGAAACGGCTACACCCCATCCACCAGCGACTTGGTTTGGGTCTCAGTGGTTCTGGTAACAGTTGCAGGTGGAGGGAGGTGGGATGTGGGAGGGTGAGGAGGGGAGAAATGTGGGCGGAGTTATATAGGGGGTAGTGTGGGAGGGTGAAGAAGCAGCACAGTCTGGCTGGTGGGAGGAGGAGACGAATGGTTGGGTAGCGGAGACGAGAGTCTGCTGGAGGGTAAGACAGGTGAGTGTGATTAGATGAAAAGAAATTACAAAAAATGAATTATTATAATATCTGCTGCATATGTTGCATTTTATCTACTAAATAAAAACACTGTCTATTATTCACCACCGTATTTGGGTATCCTACTCATTATTATTATCCTTTGGATATTAGGCAATAAATAAAGATATTGGACGGTCTTTCGGACCCGAACCAATTTTTTCATAACTTTTTTCTTCAGCTATTTCCGTATTCGTATTATCCCTCGTGCTTGAAGTCCCCCTTTTTATCACTTTCTCCTACGCCCTACATTTTTTTTTTTAGGCATAAGGCAGTTTAACTTTCTTTTTAAATAACCTTATTTGTCAACAAATATTCCTTTCATTAATCTATTTAATTACCTGTTTTCTTTCAATATGCATTTGTCTAATAATGGGTGTTATACCTTAATTGGCGCCGCTATTTGACGTTTTGAATAAATTTGGTCTAAATTTACGCATATATTGCAGTCTCTCTCAAGTAGGCTGGCAACCTCACACATCCTCTCCCCTGCTTTCTCCTTCTCTCGCTACCCGTTCCCTCCTTTCCTTTTGTAGTACTGTTTATCTATTCTTTCTCATATTTTTAACCTCATTCCTTCTTACAAACTTTTAGTGCCATAGGAATTTCTCCCTTATCACCTAGAGTCCTACTACATGAAAGTGGAAAAAACTGCCATCGGGAAAAGAATAACTGGAAATTTATGGCGAAGGTTACGATATTAGTTATTTAGAATAAAAGTGTTGGCACATAAGCATTCTTGACGTGATTATCGCAGCGACGGCATTTCGCCTTCATAAAACAGAAGGACTATAGGTTTCATGCATTACCTCCTTACGTCCAGCATTACTGTGCAGAACGCCATGTATAACACATTAACCCCTACACCGCGGGCTTGTTTACCAAGGACTTGCGTGTCCCGCGGGGTTATTTGGGCTCCGACAGACTCTCAAAAAATATTTGCCAAAAATCAGTTATTAGTCCTAGAATAATAAAATTATATATGCTTATGGCACATACCTTCAGCTTTCTCCTGGAATGATTGTTGAGCCTTCGTTGGTTACCGTAGGACTTGTGGAGACCTCTGAAGTTGGGTAACGAAGTCTCCACTTTACACTTCCCGACAACCCTTAATATGATTACCACAGCCAGATACAAACACTATATACACTTTTCTACAATTTTCAAGTAGTTTGGGATCCATACTCAAAAAAAAAAAAACACTGTGAAAGCAATGGAAATTACGAGCGCGTCTGATCGTCGCACTGGCACTAGTTCGCTTCTGGTACTCAGTCATTTATTATTCATAAAACCCCTCACACTTTATATTTCTATTACTATATAACACTTATATATATCTACAGTCTTTATCCATAAGTTTCCTTCAGTAGTAATAGTTTATTGTCACTGTAGGGATTCAATTTCTTTCAGTAAAATACGTAGCATTCACTTTCTCGTCCTGTATACTGGCATTGAGAGTGAATGTCACTTTCATCTTCACTCTCATAACTCATGGCATTCAGACATGCTAGAGTGAAACTTTCACTTTCATTACTCCTAGGGTATATACTCGTATTCTTATAATACTACTCATTTACATTTCTATTTACGTTCTCTATTTTATTTACGTTATTTACATTTCTATTTTATTTACACTGTGTTATGCACTGTCACTTGAAATAACTTATAAAACTATTTTCCATTGTTCACGTATATTTACATTCATTACTTTCACTTGCTGTTTACACATTATTTACACATTATTTACAATTCCACTTGCACTGTTTTACTCAATAGAAAGATCGTAGTCACTCTTTTATCAATTGTCAGCCCTTTACCTTTTTCCACACGAGGTTTAGTAGGGGGTAAAGGTCACAGGGCCATTTGCATGGGGGTGAAAAAAGGCCTTGAAGTCAGCAAGAAGAAACATACGTACTCTCGCTTCGGAAGATGGGAGTAAACTGATAACGGAGGGCCGGGGTGGAGGCCTGCTTAGGGGTTATTCAGAGTTACCAATATTAGTTCTTGAAACAGCTAAGTCTAGCACTGAAATGATTGGCAGGAAATCTAGACAATACATTATAAATTAGGTAGTTCCAGGTGAATGTAAATATCACTTAGGCTTCTCCCTTCCCTCCTTATATGTATATTTATTACGAAAATAGATTATACGGCATATTTCAAGGGGAAAAAACAGCGAAAATTAGCGAACGAGTGCACGTGAGGTGTTGTCAGGTGATAATTAGCCAATTCCAGGTGTATGGCACTCTCACTTACCTTATTTCTTTCTTGTATATATTATTTGGTATAAGAATAGGACATAGGGCTTATTTCAATGGATGAAATCAGTGAAAAATTCCAGGGAAGATTTACTTAGCGTAGCACGGCCGGGCAGGCGAGAGGATAGGGTAATGGAGGGGGGTAGGGAGGGGAGTCAAGAACGGGGAGAAATGGCTAAATTGTCAACAATGGATGGGAGTACAGATGAGATTAGGAGTGCTGACCAGTGTTGGACATTGGCAGTACTGATAGATGATACAAGCCCCCACTTGGAAGCCCGGGTGAATTCAAAATAACACAGAATCACAAAAGCGACGCCCCGCGGTATGATCCCTTGCTCCCAAGCGTCACGAAAGTGACGCCCCGCGGTTAAGGGGTTAAGGACCACAAGGACAGTACTGGTAGTCATCGTGATTCTCATGAATCTCTCCATAGGCTATTGAAAACAGTGTTTTATGCTCAACTTCAGAATTACGTTCTCATCATGGCAATGATAGGCAAAGAAAATAAAAACAATATATACAACCAAATTATCATTTATTATACAACAAAGCTCAAACTGCCTCCGTGCTGCAGTCTCAAGGGTGTAACCAGCTCACACAATCACATGTAACCTGAAGAAATTAAAAACATGATCCTCTATATATATATATATATATATATATATATATATTTTAAACCATGAACAACACTGTTTGATCTAAAATTTATTGTGTTGGGCAAAGCAGAGGACACTAACTAGCATGGCAACCTACCACACGGAAACCAACATGTTGCACTACACGCCACAGAAACCGATGCACAGACCTTGATATCAGCGAAAAGACTATGAGAAGAGTATTGCACGAAGCAGGGTTGCATCACAGGACCCTAGCAAACGTTATGTTGACAAGTCAGAAGATTTTTGGAAGTGTGTCACTGAAGGTGCAGCTGCTGGAGAAGGAATAATACTCGGTGAGTATTATTTCTGAGGTTTTCGCTTGTGTAAACTAAACTATTCAGTCATACATGACCATAAAAATATATTAATAATTGCTGCAGGGGGACAACCAGTTTCGTTACAACGTCAGTCCATGCAGAGGAAATTACTTTGGCCATATAGGGTTACTCGATGTTAAATTTCATAAGTGTAGAGCCTGTATGAATATATATATATATATGTATATATATATATATATAGTTATAGATATATATATATATATATATATATATATAGATAGATAGATAGATATAAATATATATAGATATTGATATATATATATATATATATAGAAATATGTATATATATATATATATATGATCAGGTATTTAATTTTTTTCAGGTAGCATGGAGGCAGTTTGAGCTTTGTTGTATAATAAATGATAATTTGGTTGTATATATTGTTTTTATTATCTTTGCCTATCATTGCCATGATGAGAACATAATTCTGAAGTTGAGCATAAAACACTGTTTTCAATAGCCTATGGAGAGATTCATGAGAATCACGATGACTACCAGTACTGTCCTTGTGGTCCTTAATGTGTTATACATGGCGTTCTGCACAGTAATGCTGGACGTAAGGAGGTAATGCATGAAACCTATAGTCCTTCTATTTTATGAAGGCGAAATTCTGTGGCTGCGATAATCACGTCAAGAATGCGTATGTGCCAACACTTTTATTCTAAATAACTAATATCGTAACCTTTGCCATAAATTTCCAGTTATTCTCTTCCCGATGGCAGTTTTTTCCACTTTCATGTAGTAGGACTGCAGGTGATAAGGGAGAAATTCCTATGGCACTAAAAGTTTGTAAGAAGGAATGAGGTTAAAAATATGAGAAAGAATAGATAAACAGTACTACAAAAGGAAAGAAGGGAACGGGTAGCGAGAGAAGGAGAAAGCAGGGGGGAGGATGTGTGAGGTTGCCAGCCTACTTGAGAGAGACTGCAATATATGTGTAAATTTAGACCAAATTTATTCAAAACGTCAAATAGCGGCGCCAATTAAGGTGTAACACCCATTATTAGACAAATGCATATTGAAAGAAAACAGGTAATTAAATAGATTAATGAAAGGAATATTTGTTGACAAATAAGGTTATTTAAAGAGAAAGTTAAACTGCCTTATGCCTAAAAAAAATGTAGGGCGTAGGAGAAAGTGATAAAAAGGGGGACTTCAAGCACGAGAGATAATAGGAATACGGAAATAGCTGAAGAAAAAAGTTATGAAAAAATTGGTTCGGGTCCGAAAGACCGTCCAATATCTTTATTTATTGCCTAATATCCAAAGGATAATAATAATGAGTAGGATACCCAAATACGGTGGTGAATAATAGACAGTGTTTTTATTTAGTAGATAAAATGCAATATATGCAGCAGATATAATAATTCATTTTTTGTAATTTCTTTTCATCTAATCACACTCACCTGTCTTACCCTCCAGCAGACTCTCGTCTCCGCTACCCAACCATTCGTCTCCCCCTCCCACCAGCCAGACTGTACTGCTTCTTCACCCTCCCACACTACCCCCTATATAACTCCGCCCACATTTCTCCCCTCCTCGCCCTCCCACATCCCCCCTCCCTCCACCTGCAACTGTTACCAGAACCACTGAGACCCAAACCAAGTCGCTGGTGGATGGGGTGTAGCCGTTTCATCTGTCCGGAGCTGTATGCTGGAGGACTACTGGGCCTTGAGAGCAGGCTGTGAAGCCTATGCTCAGAGTCGGACACAATATATACATATATGTCATCAGCATCATCAGCCGTTTGAGTATCCACCGCAGGACCTGCCTATCCCGACCGAAGTCGGGACGATACAGCCAATGTATCTCTCCCAAGTGGCTTAGGCTGTCTGGTAGAGATTGTATGTAGGGTGAGAAGTGCTTGTAAGTGTAATTGTAGTGTTGGAGTGGCTTTGGATGTGTGTGTAGTCTGTGAACCCAGTGAAATCGGCCTGCGCGAGCCGACTCGGTGCAAGCATACTTTACAGTAAGCGACACTGGTTCAACCACAGCACCCCTTGTGTCCGCCAATGCAGTACGTGGCTGGGTGAACACTCCCAAAGTATATTACCCTGGCGGGGGGCGAACCCTGGTCCACCCTTGTACGAAACACACACTCTGCCACTGTACCACAGAGGCTTCATATATATATATATATATATATATATATATATATATAATATGGTAGGTGGAGGTGCTCAACATCACCACTATACCACAGAGCTTCCATATCTATCTATTTATCTATCTATCTATATACATATATATCTATCTATCTATCTATCTATATATTATGCGTATATGGGGGCGCTAACCATCCACTCACTCGATGTAATGCTGCTTTCGGGTGTCTGCTCTTTCCTCTCCATTCTTCTTTCCTTCCATTCTCTTCTCTCTTTCTCTCCTTCATCCTTTCCTAGTCCTTCTGCCAACGGGTGACTTTACACTCCCTCTTCTATCTTTCCTTCATTCTTTCCACTTCCTTCAGCCTTTGGGTGACTCTACAATGAGTGACAAGCCAAATGGTTTCCTGTGCACCAGGAAACCATTTACTTAGCTGGATGGTAACCATATAACCAAATTTTGGCGCCTGGTGGTTTAGTGGGTAATTATTGCGCTCCAATCGGATTGAGCTGATGAAGGTTTATATCCAAGGGATGGTTAGGGTTGAATGCTCATGTAATGCCACACAGGGATGAGTGAGGCTGGTCACTCTCATCTTAAATGTCGGGACCAGCTGCCTAGCCCTGGGCTCCTACACTCCTCATGGGGCAATGTAGGATTGGGTGATGGATGGATGAATATATATATATATATATATATATATATATATATATATATATATATATATATATATATATATATATACGGGGATTAGGGGACACAGACCCCTGTGGATGTGGAATTTCCGCGAATGTTTGGTGCACCCTCCAGTAAATGACTCTACAGCCGCAAATTGCTTCCTGTGAGCAAATGTGCACATATTGTACCTAATAAACCATATCTGGGACCTGAAAGCATCATAAAATATCACAAATAGCTGATTACGTGTGGGCAAGTCATCAACTAGATATATGCCCCAGATACTTTTTTTTTTTCTTTTTTAATAACAGAACGGCTGAAGGAAAAACAAATGAATAAAAAAAAATAATCCATACACCAGAATCCTGGTGTCCTCTTTTCATAAAATACCTGAAACAGTTAGACTTGAACAGCTGCAGGTTGAAATTTGGAGTGAAACAACTCTGGTGAAGCGAGTTCCAGATAGATGCAGTTCGGCGAATGAAAGAATTCTGATAGGCAGAAGTTCTGCAATATGGCTGAGTGACATTCCAGTCATGAGCTCTACCAGATGCCCGTGTAGCACAAGGGAAGGCATGGAGAGGTGGCACCATGGACGCAACTTGGTCTGAGCATTTGCCAAAATAATATCAGTAAAATAATGAAAAGGAGGCAACATTCCCTCTTACTTGCAGGGGAGGTAGTTTATTTGTAATGGCAGGGTTGTTAATAATTCCAACAGCTTTGTTCTGAATTTTGCCTAGTTGTTTTAGTGCAACCTCTCCACATTCATTCCACAAGGGTGAGCAATATTCAAGCTGAGAGCGCACATGACTCTTATAAATTATAACTAACTGCTCATCAGCGAAGAAGTTACGAACTCTGTACAATAATCCAAGTTTCTTTGAGGCGGTTTTAGCAAATTATCTGACATGAGAGGTCCAGCTGAGGGCATTGTTAAGTGAGACGCCAAGAATTTCAATACTTTTGGAGATGGGAATATTAGTAGCACTGAAGGTAATGTACGAATCTGGCAATATCTGTCTATTAGTAAATTGTATATATTTAGTTTTACTAGCATTAAAAGAGCCAAAGTTGTTTTGTCCCCATTCACTGATCGTAGATAGGTCTTGATTTATGGAGATGGCTGTACTGAGTTGAGAGGTAGAGATACTAGACTTTGTAAATGGGTGTCTGAGTGTGAATGAACTATGTAATGTTGAGTCATCTGCTTATGAGTCGATGGAATTGTGGGTGACAGATAAGAGATCATTAATATGAACCAGGACTAGGGTTGACGCCAGAACTGACCCCTGCGGCACGCCGACGTAAATTGAGTGAAAACTGGAATATACATCATCTACTTTTACTCTTATTTTCCTGTCACTAAGATATGAAGAAATCAAAGGAACAAAAGACGTTCATGGCAAAGGAGTTTGGACAGCAGGGAACGGTGCCATATTTAATCTCTTGCAATCATACCCACTAAATTCAGTTTTGGCACCACAGAGGGGCAGTCTGCAAATCTGCGAAACCCGCGAGAGTTGATTCCGTGAATGTGGAGGCCTGGTGTATAAACAGATAGATAGATTTACATATAGATACACATATATACGTGTATATATATATATATATATATATATATATATATATATATATATATATATATATATATACATACATATATATATTTCTCCTCTTACTGACTCCCTTCAACCTCTGTCTCTTCGCCGCACAGTTGCATCTTTATCTCTTTTCTATCGCTACTTTAATGGTTACTGCTCCTCTGAACTGTCTGCATGCACTCCACCTCTATGACGGGCGCGTAGCACCCGTCTAGCAGCAAACTCTCATCCCTTTTCTGTCCAACTCTCTAATGCAAGAGGTAACCGTTACTCCCAGTCCTTCATTTATGCAACGGGTCAGCTCTGGAACTGTCTCCCTCTGTCTGTATTTCCTGCTAGCTACGATCTCCAGTCTTTCAAACGCAGTGTGTCCAGGCATCTCGAAAGGAATGGATCTTGAATTTGGCTCTCTCTTGTATTTTGTTTTTCTCTTGGAGGGAACTGTTATTGCTGGCTCATGGCCTTTGGTTCCTTCTTCCTCACATAAAATATATATATATATATATATATATATATATATATATATATATATATATATATATATATATATATATACTTTCAAGGCAATGTAACTTGCAATACTTTGGTGATAGAAACTCCGTGTACAAACAGCTAGATAAGGAGTTTATTACAAGCTCACAGTAAAACAGTCTGCCCTTCTCGGCTGTCTGCTAAGAACTGATGCAATAACGCCGTCTTAAGGCGTGGGAAAGGGTGCTGACCTAGCAAGACTAGTGGGGGCATGTATGCATTGGGGGGGTACATATATACATCGGGGGTAGACATATTGTGGAGGGGGTACACTACTACCCCATGTAGCTGAGACGGTGTCTCCTGACACCGGGGGTTAAATGGTGTATGATTATAGTAGTAAGGCAGGACTGGGAGGTTTGTACAAGGGATAAGTATGATACAGGGGCAGTAGGGGAGACATGGCCATGTTGAGGGGAGGGAAGTAGAACGATATATACAGATGAGATATACAAGGATTAATAGGTACAAATTCAGTAAGGGTCGAAGGTATATATAAACATAATGGGAATTACACAATAATAGTTTGATACATGATAAACAAGGAGTAGATATGAGAGTTCTGTTGTTGTTCTTCCTTCATTTTTTTTTTTTTGTATTTTCTGTAGGATACACTGTCACTCAGTAATGCATGAAAGAAATACCATCATTTTCTAGTAGGCAGAGTGCTGTTCACAGGTTGGTTAAATGTTAGATGGCAATGGTAGTCACGGAATGCGAGGGCACTAAGTACGGGGAGTTTCTACGTCGTGTGTAGGGCATACTATGCCGGTAGCGACTCTGATTTCCTGGAGTCGACGTTCCATTTTTCTGACACAACAATGGACTGCACAGACGATGAGTAGAAAACCTATGAAAGTGATAACCACAGGGGGAAACACAACTGTTGGATGAACCCATGAACGGCTGAAGGCCAGAGAAAATTGATCCATAATGAAATCACTGTCATTGAGGAAGGTGAGCATGCGCAAGTGAGGGGAGGTGATGGCAATGTTGGCAGATGGTAGGGTTGAAGGCATGTTGATTGGTTGAAAGAGGTCATAGGAGTGATTACGAACAGCTTGGTGATAGCGAGTGGCGTAAGTGATGACGGACTCTGATTTGACGGTACAATAGTCAGGTGCTTTGTAGAGACCACCAGCGGGGACGGAGCGAACGGAAGAACCAGGACACATGATTGTGACAGAGATGGGAACAGCAAAGAAGAAATACTGGACATGGTTGAGGTGAGCATGGTGGACCGGGAGGTCAGGAGCTGGGACAAAAGAACAGGCCGAGTAGATGGAATGGTTGCGAACTAAAGCAGACTCACAGGGTGTAGCACTGCTAGGGAAGATAGTGAAAAGGTGGGCAGCACAGAGACGAGAGGCTGGAGTAAGGGAGGAACATTGCTGGAGGTCTGTGGAAGAAAGGAAGGCAACGGAAAGATGATCATGGGAGAGAAGGAAATATTCTGAAGGAACAGATACCTGTAACAAGGAGTTGTTGAGGCGGAAAGGGAAGGGAATGATGTGGAAAAGGTTAAAGGTTATGGCAGAACGGAGAGGAATATGGACGACGACGTATGTAGTGAGAAGAGTGGCTTCGAGAACAGGATAATAATATTCAAGGGAGGAGTAAGGGAGGACTGGGGAGAGACCGAAGGTGGAGTGAGCCCATTCCAGGACAGAAAGGAGAGCTGAGACAGGTACTAAGTCGGCAGTGACACGTCCATTGATAGCATCGACTAGGATACGAACCAAGGTAGAGACTTGAGACAGGAGAGAGTCAATGGCTAGTTGGAGGATATCCATGTTGAGTCTGAGGTAGAAGAAGAAAATGTGTCAATGAGCACAGTGAATCTGGTACTTATGTATTGCAATTGCCAGGAGAGTGGGAGGAAAAGGTTATAGAGATACTCATTCAGGTTGTGTGTCCCCATGAGGGCCGTGAGATGGTTCCTGATTCCGTGGAGCTGGTGCGTGTAGGCAGGTAGGGCAATGGCTACGTCGGCCAGGGGCGCAAGATCGTAGCGCAAGGAGACCTGGCCTCCTGAGCCGACCAAGGCCCCGGGACGTACTCCACCATCGTCCTGACCTGACCCAGACCCCAGGAGGGTCAGCACGGCCAGCAGGGAGATCGCTAACATCGTACCTAGAAAATCAGGGTAGAGTTAATGGGGGAGGTCGTGAAGAGGTTGATGGGCAGAGCGCAGTTTGGACCGATATTAATTGGTTGATGAATGAGCAGGTGGAGATGGAGATGAAGGAGACTGAGGGAGAGGTGGAGACAAGATAGACTGAGGGATGGGAGGAGGGGAAGAGGGGGCAGGAGGTTGTGTAAGTGACTCTTCCAACACGAGGCCACGGGGTGCTCGCTTTAAGTCATCGACGTGGACCCATCTGGTGTCCCTAGTGGACAGGTCCTGGAGGTGAAATTTGTTGCCTTGTTGAGTGAGGACGCGGTGGGGCCCTGTAAATTTGTCATCCAACTTGGAGGAACGCGTATGGGAATGAGCAAAGACAAGATCGCCTACATTGATGGTGATAGGAGAGGCGGACTTATGTTGGCGCTGCAGCATGCCCTCCTGAGAGGAAGCCAAAGTGGATTGGACATACTGGTGGATTGTCTGGAAGTTGGCCAATTTTAGTATAACATAATCATCCATGTTGTAGATGGGTTCTGGCTTTGAGGATAAGAGATAGTATGGGAGGTCCTTGTCAAAACCAAAGAGGACGAAGAAGGGAGATTCAGCAATGGATGCATTGATGGAGCTGTTGATGGAGGATGCCACTTGGGGAATCCAGTCATCCCAAGACGAACTATGGGAGCCTAGATGTCTGAGGCACTCTAAGATTTTTCGGTTGTGGCGTTCTACAAGGCCATTGGAAGCAGGATGGTTAGGCACGACATTGCACTTACTGATATGAAAGTGGCGACAGATCTCATCTAGAAGGCTATTGTTGAATTCTGTACCGTTGTCAGTAAGAATGGTATGAGGGGTACTGAATGGACAAATTACGTGATCTACAAAGGCACGGGCAACGCTCTTCGCAGTCTTGTCGGAGAGGGGTACGAGGACACAGTAGCGGGAGAAGTGGTCGACCGCTATGAACAAGTATTCAGCGCCAGATTCTGTGAGAGGTAGTTTTAAGAGACCGATTGAGACAGTTTCCCATGGTCGTGATGGGACTGGGTATTGTAAGAGAGGTGCTGGTAAGCCGGTTGATCCTTTATGGCGGTGGCAGGAGAGGCAAGAGTCACAGTGGGCATTGATATCACGGCGCATGGTTGGCCAATAGTATTTGAGACGTGCTTGGCGCAAGCATCGGTCTTTACCTGGATGGGAAGCCTGAGGAGTATTATGAACAATATGAAGAACCTTTGGTATCAGGGCAGTGGGCACAACAAGTTGGCGTACTTCGCGATTGGGCATATCTTTGACTGTTAGCATGGTTTTCCTGTACAAGAGATCATCATCTAGCATGAACTCATCTAGTGATACTGCCAGAGTAGGTAAGGTCGAGGCATCGCCAGATTCTAGGAAATAAATGACTTTGGACCACATGGGGTCTTGGCGCTGAAAGTTTCGAACAACTTCTGACGTTAGTGTAGTGTTTTCAGTTACTTCAGGCTGCAGTGATGTTATAGCTGCTGCTATGTGACGTGAGAGTGCGTCTGCAACTACATTCAACTTGCCTGGTACATATTGAAAAGTGGGATTAAAGTCCTGGATGATGACAGACCATCTAGCTAACCTACCTGTTAGGTTGCGATTCTTGAACAAATCACATAGTGGAAGGTGGTCTGTTTGGATATGCACTGGATAACCATAGACTATATCTCTGAAATGTTTCAAGGACCAGATTACCGCTAGCGCTTCGAGATCTGTGACACTGTAGTTACGTTCAGCGGTTGGAAGGGTGTGACTAGCGTACACTATTACATGCTTCCTTGATGCTTCATCGAGTTGCATCAAAACGGCACCAAGTCCAGCGCCTGAGGCGTCTGTGCAGAGAAGGAAGGGTGTGGTATAATCAGGGAACGCTAGAACGGGGGCATTTACAAGAGCTGTCTTTAGCTGTTGGAAAGCCTGTGACTGGTCGTTAGTCCAAACAAAGGGCACATTCTGCTTGAGTAAGTGGGTCAGAGGAGCGGCGATCTTTGCCTAATTCCGGATGAAGCGACGATAATAGCCACTGAGGCCCAGGAAACTTCGTACAGCGTCGGTAGTGGTAGGTTCTGGGAAGTTAATGATCGCCTTAGTTTTATCCTCATTAGTATGAATGCCTTGTGCATCTACGACATGGCCTAGGAATTTGATTTTCTTTCGCAGGAAGTCACATTTACTGAGACTGATTTTCAGGCCTGCGAGCTGGAGGCGTTCAAAGACTTGCTGGAGTTTGGTAAAATGATCAGGGATGGATTTACTCACAACAATGATATCATCTAGGTAAGCAAAAAGAGAGTGTCCCATCATACCACTGAAGACTGAATGGATAAGTCGCATGAACATGGAAGGAGCATTTCTCAGACCAAAAGGGAGTCTCTTAAACTGAAAATGTCCGGAAGGGGTGCTAAAGGCTGTAACTGGGCGAGAGGACTCTTCCATTTCGACCTGCCAGTACCCGCTGAGGAGGTCTAAAGATGAAAAGACTACGTTATTGTCACCAAGGGATTCTAGCAAATCAGTGAGGACAGGTAACGGGAAACGGTCTGGAACGGTGACAGAATTGATCTTACGATAGTCGACTACTGGTCTGAAGTTGCCGTCCTTCTTTGGTACTAAGAAAAGTGGGCTATTCCATGGACTGATGGAGGGTTCAATAATGTCCTGGTCTAACATGTTCTGTACCATTTGATCTGTTTGCTTTCTCTGGCTGTGAGGCAATCGATACGCTGGTATGTAAATCGGCTGAGTTCCTGGGAGTAGTTCAATCGTATGTTTGACAAGGTCTGTTCTACCCATCGGTTCACCGGGTAAGGCAACCACGTTTCTGTACTAGGTCAGAAGGTCGAGGAGTTGAGGCGTATGTTCTGGGAAATCTGTGCAAGTGAGATGTGAGAGCATATCGGGTGAATGCGTCGGCGCAGATCCCGTAGAGTTAATAGTACATGCACCGATTGGCGTATCATCAGTCTGAATAGTAGGAATTGAGGAATCCTGGCACACCTGTACGGCCGCTGGGTATACTAGGAAGTCTCCAATCTTTACACCACTTTTGAGTTTTAGTGGAGCATTTGTGACATTGAGCAAGTACAGGTAGCATAAACTGTCCTCTAAGACTGTACACCACGCTGACTCATAAGTCAAGCCATTCACACAACACGTCTCAGGTAGGGTTAGTACATCCACTCCTTCTTTCGCACCGGCAACACAAACAGAGACTTTGGTGAACTCATGCGGTAACAAAATTGTGCACGTATTCGTTACTGCACGTTTCGTCTCTGCGTGTTGGAGAAGATCATGCAGACTGTGTGAGGTAGGTAACTGAGACATGTCTGAGTCAGCGATAGTGTTGTCGGGAGAGGATGTAAGAGCCATGTTCGAGGGCTGAGATGATGTATCAGGAGACATTGAGGAATTTATGTCCTTGCTCGCAGTCAGTAAAGGAATGAGCTCTGTATTCTCAGATGATGATAGTGGTGGTTTGGGCTGGGCTGGACTCTTTGGTAGTGATAGGGACAGAGGTAATTGAAGGACTGATTTGATCGTAAGAACAGGACGGGGACATTCCATAGTGTAAACCGGGAATCCAGAAATGTCTATACTACCACAAGCAGGTAATAATGCAATGGAATGTTGTGCCATGGTGGAGAAACCAATAAGGGCATCTGCGGGATACTGCAAGTCATTAGTGACATGAAATTCAATGAGGATAGGGGGCAAATCTCTGTGGAGTTTGACTTCAAGGGTGACTCTTCCCTTAACCTTAAACTCTGAGCCGTTGACACCACATAGGCGAATGTCTGGCGGTTCTAGGAAACTGACGTGGCTGTGATGGCGATGAATAATTTGTAAGGAATTTTCGGAGATGAGATTTACTATAGATCCTGTGTCCAAGAAGAATGACGTTGGTATGTCATGACTGCTTCCAAGAATGACTAAACCCGAGGATGTTATGGGACCTACATGGCGGATGGGGAGTTGGGTTTCTGGTTCTACGTGATATTGGTCCGATACGGGCACGGCGCTTCCCCCGACTGTGGGCGGTTGAGGTAACGACATTCCTCAGTGGTGTGAGTCGTGCTTGATTTGTGGTATTTGCAGTGTGGACGACGTGAGCGGGAAGGCGTACGCTGTCTGGTTTGGGAGTGAGGACGTCTGTATGTACGGTCGCAACTGAATGCTCGATGTCCAGGATGACCACAGTACCAGCAAAGAATCGAAGATTGTCTGTTTCATCGGGCGCTAGATTGATCACGAGCTGCGGTAGGAGAGCGATGTGTGGCAGGTCTGCTGCGTGTGGTGGGACGGGAGCGAGATTGATCTGGGGTAGTGGAGGTGTGACAGACTGAGGAGGCCAAGGGTTGGGTGGTGCCCTGACGCGTGTAGTTCGAACCTGTTCTTTCATGAATGGCTTTAGTGACCTGAATAATTTTATCTCCTGGATTGAAACCGATTTCCAAGGCTAGCTCTCGCTGTTTAGGAGTAAGCCAGTGAAGGAATCTGAGGTAACCCATTAAGTCAGCAAAGTTGGTGAGTGAAAGCATTGGAACGCCATTCTTGTCTTCTAACCATTTCGTGCCTACCAGTAATTGGAGCATCTCGCTACTAGTTGCTTTCATGGCGGCGGCAGCTTCGCGGAGCTTGGCATATTGCACTGGGAAGCGCAAGTCCTCATCTAGTTGGTTTAGGAGATTAATGATTCCCATGAGAGACGCGGTATTTGAATGCTGGCAACAAAGACTGATGAGTTCCGTACGAAAATCAGCAAAGGTACGAATGCTATCGAAATGTCCTGCACGGATCGCGGATCCGATGTCTGATTTACCGTGGTGCAAGCGACCGAGGAGGTAAGCTACTTTGAGCAATTCCTCGGTAATTTGTCTATTGTTTATTTCTGTTTCGACTTCTCTGAGGAAATCATAGACAGACCAAGTTGGGTCCTGGCCGGTAAATTTGGGACGATTGGCATCGTCGAGATAGATAGACTGTGGAGGGTTGGCCATGGCTGGAAGTGTAGAAGTGGCGGCAGGAGAGGTGTGGGAGAGAAGGTAGTGGCAGTTAAGGGCGAGCAAGACGGGGTATGAAGGGAGGCAGGAGAGGGAATGACAGGGGAAGGAGTAGAGGAAGAAGAAGGGAGTGTAGAGGCAGGAGTAGAGGAGGAGGTATCTGGATTTACGTGGGTAGGACGGGTAGTAAGTGATTCTGCGGGAAGTGAAACGAGAGTCTCAGGTACAGGGCGGTGGTACTCTTTGCCACTTCGTAAATGAGTGATTGTGTTAGAGTCGGCAGACGGGGTATGAACAGGTGATGTTTCCGGGTCGAGAGGGCTGGTGGTAAGCGGTTGACGTGGAAAGTATGACATTTAATGCGGCAATGAAAGATGAAAGGATGAAGATGGATACGTAGGTGGAAATGTATAAATAACAATGGGAAAATGGAATACACTAGGTGTGAAAATGAATGAAGGTGCGGGCATGGATGGTTTAAATAAAATGCAAAGGATGAGATGGAGTATAAATAACGTAGGTGAAGATGAAAACGGGGTAATGAAAATGAGATGGAATATTTACAATAACCAATCTGTAGAGAAAATCGAGGATAATCTCTATAGAAAGGAAAGATATACTATAGTTACACAGGAGAAACGGGAGTGTTGAGATGGATGACGTGCAGGGTGGCTGGGCGTAGCTGGGCTGGGGCGGGGCGGGGCGACGGGGCGGCGGTGGAGAGACAGCTGGGCGGAGAGGAGAAGAGACGCCGCGAGGAATCACCGGCAGGGAGTGGCGGTCTTAGGAGGCTCCGTAATGCAGACCAGATGCGGGCGACGGCGGAGGCCGGTGTTGGATGGTGAGGGCAGATGTCGGCGCAAGGCAGGTGTAGAGCTGGTGAGTTGCAAATGCAGAGAATGGTGGTGGGCAGGCAGCGGGCAGACAGTGATAAGTGGCACCGTGGGGGCAGGAGCTATGATGAGTCCGGAACAGGTGCTGGGAACAGGTGCAACAGGTGCGTAGGTCGGCGACGGCGACACATGCGGTCAGGAACAAGGCGTATGGGTGCGGTTGTTTGAGAGGTGAGCACTGGTGAGAAAAATGGTACACTCGAAAAGCACAGCCAAGGGATAGAGGCACAGAGGAGGGGCGAGGCTGGCAGATGCGAATCGTCGTGTATCTTGTTGTATCACTAAAAATCCAAGGAGGCGGTCAGAATGTGATGGTTCGTAACACCGCTGCTACCAAATGTAACTTGCAATACTTTGGCGATAGAAACTCCGTGTACAAACAGGTAGACAAGGAGTTTATTACAAGCTCACAGTAAAACAGTCTGCCCTTCTCGGCTGTCTGCTAAGAACTGATGAAATAACGCCGTCTTCAGGCGTGGGAAAGGGTGCTGACCTAGCAAGATTAGTGGGGGCATGTATGCAATGGGGGGGGACATAGATACATCGGGGGTAAACATATTGTGGAGGGGGTACAGCAATCATATGAAAACTATCCAGATAAATATATATTTTCGTCCAGAAGCCTACGCATAAGTTTTTTATTTTTTTTTCTGCAAGGAAGAGGGAACCAAAGGCCAGGAACCCTCAAACTATTCCCTCCAAGAAAAAAAAGAAAAAACAGTACAACCGAGAGCCAAATTCAAGATCCGCTCATATGCCTGGACACACTACATTTGAAAGACTGGAGATCATAGGAAGGAGGAAATACATATAGAGGGAGACAGTTCCGTAGTTGACCTGTTGCATAAATAAATGATTGGGAGTAGTGGTTAATTCTTGCATTAGAGAGTTGGAAAGAAAGGGGATGAGAGTTTGTTGTTAGACGGATGCTACGCACCCGTCACAGAGGTGGACGGTTGCAAGCAGACAAATCAGAGGAGCAATGATCACTGAAGTAGCGACAGAAAAGAGATCAAGATGCAAAAGTGTGACGAAGAGACAGAGGTAGAAGGGAGCCAGTAAGAGCAGGTGAGTTAATGAGATGAAAAGCCTTTGACTCCACCCTATTGAGAAGAGCTGTATGTGGGGAACCTCCCCACACATAAGAGTTATGCTCTACACAGGGGCAAATAAAACCCGTGTATAAAGTCAACAACTGTGCAGGGGTGAAGAAGGAATGGAGTAAGCTTAGCGCACCTAGTTTTACAGGAGATGTAATATGATCTGTCCAAGATCAATCCCGAAAGAATGAAACCCCAAGTATGTTTAAGGATGATGCAGGGTTGAGCTGGATGTTATTAAACATCAGTGGGTACTCCTGTGGAAGATTTTGTTGGGTTGATAGGTGTAAGAATTGTGTCTTCGATACATTAACAACAAGCTTACTTTTTACCCCAGTCAGAGATGCGAGCCAAGTCAGACATCAGGTGTGCCATAGCCTCGTCCTTTGCTTGTTGAAGTAATTGCTGAGATAGACGTTGTGGGAACCGAATGGATAGGTGAAGGGTGGAGTCAACAGCATATGAGTGGATAGGGTTAGATGTACAGCTTAGAAGGTCATTGATGAATAAAAGACAGTTGGTGATAGGACAGAGCCCTGAGGAACACAAGTGTTGATAGATTTATGAGAAGAACGGTGGCCATCTACAACACAACTGTTGATAGATTTATGAGAAGAACGGTGGCCATCTTCATCAGCAGCTATGGAAGTACCAGAAATGAAGCTAGACTTGAATGCACACAGAGAGGGATAGAAACCGTAAGAGGGCAGTTTGGAAATTACAGATTTATGCCAGACTCGATCGAAAGCCTTTGAAATGTCAAGTGCAATGGCAAAGCTTTTGCCAAAGGCCCGAAAGAAGGATGACCAAGAGTCTGAAAGGTAGGTGAGATCACCAGTGGAGCGTCCCTGATGGAACCCATACTGACGATCATAAAGAAGGTTGTGATAGGAAAGATGCTTTAAAATTTTTCTGTTAACTCCTTAGCTCCCAGAGCTCCTATAAGAGGGATTTTGCTGACAGGGTTCTAGGCGTACCGCCCTCCGCCCGTCGGCTCATAATCGCGAAGCTCATAGGTCCCTACCCCATGGTTCCCTTTTTTATTTAATTCTGAAGATGCCCAGTTCCGTCCCATATCAGGGACGCGGGGTGCAAAGAGGTTAAGAACAGACCCAAAAACTTTTGAAACACAGGATGTTAAAGCAATTGAGCGATAGTTAGAGGGTTGGGAATGGTCACCCTTCTTTGGGACTGACTGAATGAGAGCAAACTTCCAGCAAGAAGGAAAGGTACAAGTTGATAGACAAAGGCGAAAGAGTTTACCTAGGCAGGGTGCAAGCACAGAAGCACAGTTCTTGACAACAACAAGAGGGACTCTACATGCCTTGTTAGCACTGAGGGCAGTGATGGCAGAAAATACATCTGCTAAAGAAATTTTAATGTCAGCCATGAGGAAGTCAGAGGAGGAAAGTGATGGAGGAACAGCACCGGAATCATCTAAGGTGGAATTGGAGGAGAAAGTCTGTGCAGAGAGATCTGCTTTATCGACAGAATAAATAGCTACAGGGCCTTGAAAGTGGAAAAGAGGAGAGATGGATGATGAAGTAAAGTTGTTAGAAAGGTTTTTGGCAAGGTGCCTGAAGGAGCGGGAAGAATTCGAGTTGGACAGTTGAGAGCATTAAGCACGAATGACATTATTTTTAGAAGAATGGAGAAGAGACTTACAGGATTCCTGGCAGAAACGTAAAATAAGATGTGATTCAGAGGTGGGTTGGTTCCAGTATCTTTTATAGGACCTCTCCTTGTTGTGGACAGCATTAGAACAAGCGTAATTAAGCCAAGGCTTTTTTGCATTTGTCAAAGGATATGAGAATGGAATGTATGCTTCCATGCCCGAGAGAATAACATCCGTATTGCTCAAGGCACACTAAGATGGCTCCTGCCCATGGAAACAATAATAATTTCGGGGGAAAATCAATTAAGTATTGCCTGAGGGCCCCCCAATCCGCAGCTCAAAAATGCCACAACCGACGTTTTCTTGGAGGGTCCACAGTCCGCACCAGAGCGATACGATAGATTGGGGTAAATGTTTGTATTTATATTCACGTTACTTCCCTCAAAATACTACATGTCTATCTAGGAGAGCGTCCATTAATCAAGAGATTAGTAACATACGTCTGGAAATTGTAATCAACCATTGCATCCCTGCAATAGTGTGTCAAATCGTATATTATTTGGCGTTTGTTATTGTGTGATGATTATATTCAGACTGGGTGCTGACGTCTTGTATCAAATGCGGTAAACAAATGCACCAAAAGGTACTAATCTGGTTGGTTTGTAAGGGTCCAAATCAGCATAGACATTACCGGAAACAAAACATGTATTGCGGGTTTTTAAGCCTACATGGTACCATTGTCAAAGCAATTTATTACTGCATATGGTACGATAACATTATAAAAAAATATTAACCTGATATTATAACGCAATATATAAAAGCAACTTTAGTAATGATTTGGAAAGTGTATTTCACTGGTCACTGTAGCTCTACTGGTTCTTCCCTGTTCCTATATTTTCTTCATTCACACTTCTGTGTGGTATATTATAGAATCTTGGGAGATATAAAAAATCAAGTATAAATGGGAAGGGAATTACTATGCAAGCGGCAGGATGGTGTGGCAACAAGGGGACTTTATTTCCGCTCATAACGGCACAGCAACTCGAACACTTGAACAACATAGTCAAGAATCAAGCATTGTGAATCAGTAGCTCAAATGAACCTGTGTAAATCGCAGCTATACCATACATTAGTGGGAAATAGAACCAATATAATGATGATGATGATGATGATAATGATGATGATGATGATATGGAATGGAAGAGTTACTACGGATTTTCCTAGGCCCATGAAAGTACAGGAACTGATAAACGGTGTTGTTTCTAAGAACTTGTCTAGGAAGGGCCTTCCTGTAGAACTAAATCGTCTGGTGGTCAGGGGCGTCATTTCAATTTTCCTCGGGGGGGGGGGCATAGGCTGTTTAGAAGGCCCGTCTACTCCCACCTCCCCACATGGAGGGGTGGCCAGTGAGCATTTTAAAGACACATGCAAAGCTATATTTAGATAATTAAATTAGTAAACAAATATATATACTGTATATAATTATTTATTAAACCAATTACTTCCTGACACACACACACACACACACACACTAATGGATATTCTAGCATTGTCAGTGTTTCTGTGTGAAGTTGAATATGTAATTTAAAGTGAATGGTAAAGTACATATCATTGCATTATATGCTAAGGAACTTGGATAATAGACCAAACAGCAATTAAAATATTTGTATTTGGTGAAAGCTTAAACTAACTTTATTCTTATAGCTAAACGAAAAGATAATGAATATAAAATTGAGAATGAAAAGTTGTAAACTTGTAATTCAATTAAAAATGGAAAGCTTTTAGCTTACTAGCCCCCAAAATACCATGAACCATATAAAGTAATGTGACAAAGTAAGCTCTACAATTAGAGGTGGGAGAAATAAAATTATAGTTTTTAAATTTGGAGGACGCCCAGGTAAGAATAGTATATTAATTTCATAATTCATTAGAAGAAATTGAAAACTAAACTACGTATATTTATTGCATTGAAAAATGAATAAACTACTGCAATAGTGGATATCTCCGTGATCTCTGCTTTGCAAAGTTGTGTAGTGCCTTTTCTAGCCTACGTGCCATGGTGAATTATGCCGTATATTCTACCGAAAGCAACTTTACACTCTGCAAATTCCAAGAGATTATTATAGTTACATGGCAAGATATCATATATTAATTTGACATGTGAGGTGGTGTGTGGGATGAAGAGAAGAAGAAAGGGGATGCAAGGAACAACGTGGTGGAGTGAAGAGATGAGAGAGGCTGTGGCACAAAAGAAGAAAGCAAATAGTCCCTGGATGAGAAACAGGGGCGTGGAAGAAGTTCAGAGACGGATGAGAAAGTTATATAGAGAGAGGAAGAGAGAGATGAAAAGATTAGTAAGAGAGAGTAAAAAGAGAGCGGATGAGGAATTTGGAAGGAATTTAAGTGTAAAGTGGAGGGAACATAAGAAAATGTTCTAGAAAGAAGTAAAGAGAGTTAGATAGGGTGCCAAAGCAATTAGTTCGGGAGTGAAATTTAAAAGTGGTTGATTACAAGCGGAGAAGGGAGGAAAAGTGAGCAGATGGGGGAAACACTGTAGGGTACTGTTGAACATAAAGAATGAAAGTAATGCAAGTGTAAGTGGCTGGGGAATGGCTGGGAGACAGCGGGATATGAGAAGAGAGGAGGAAATCGGTAGGATAGAAGCTGTGGAAACAGTGAAGAAAGTTAATACGGAGAACGCCCCAGCAATTGATGCAGTGTATGGTGAAATGCTGAAGCATGGGGGAAAGATAGTAGCGGAATGGATGTGGAAGATGTGCAGATTGGCCTGGAAGGAAGGTAGAGTCCCGGAGGATTGGAAGTCAGGTATAATTATTCCCCTGTACAAAGGAAAAGGGAAAACAAAAGTATGCAGTAATCATAAGGGTATTTGTCTTCATAGTGTAATAAGAAAGTATTTACTAGGATGCTTATTGAGAGTTATGGAAATAACAGAGGAATTAGTTAGAGAAGTACAGACAGGTTTTAGGAAGGGAAGAGTTTATGTAGATCAGATATTCATTCTTAGCTCTTTAATGGAAAAATTTCTAGACAAGGGAAAGAACTTGTATGTGGCCTTCATGGATTTGGAGAAGGCATATGACAGGGTGGATAAACAAGGATTGTGGAAAGTATTAAGAATGTATGGAGTAGATGGGAAATTGCTGAATGCCGTGAAGAGTATAGATGAGAGTGCTAAGGCTGCAGTGAGTGTGGATAGTGAACTAAGTGAATTTTTCTATTTGAAGGCTGGAATGAAACAGGAATGTGTCATGTCTCCATGGTTGTTCAATCTGTATATGGAAGGGGTAATAAAAGAGATACAAGGTAGGGCAGTGGATGTTGGAGTGGCCCTAATGAGGGAGGACAGTATTCGGAAACTCCCAGCACTGTTGTTTGCAGATGACACTGTGAAGACGAAGGGGAGCTGCAAGGCTTGGTGGATGAGTTTAGGAGCGTGTGTAAGAAATGGAATCTAAAGGTGAATGTAGGGAAGTGTAAAATTATGGTCTTTGAGAGAAGTGAAGTCACTGAATGTACAGTGAGGTTCTATGAGGAGGAAATGGAAAATGTGAGTGCATGGTACTTAGGTAATGTGATGAGTAAGGATGGAAGTTTGGAGGGTGAAGTGCTTGAAAGGGTACAAGGAAGAAAAGTTGCTGGTACCTTGAAAGTAGTGATAAGAAACAGGGAAATGGGCATGGAAGTGAAAAAGTTACTATATGACAGTATTGTGAGACCAGCTCTAACGTATGGAAGAGAAGCTTGGACCTTATTGTAGGGACAGAAGTCAAGAGTGAAAGCAGTGGAAATGAATTATTTGAAAGGAGCATGTGGAGTCACGTGGAGAGACAGACTGACAAATGAGGAAGTGAAGGAGCATTGTGGTGTGGATGTAGACGTGATAGGAAGCATTAGGAGAAAAACACTGAGGTGGTTTGGCCATGTGAAAGGATCGAGAGTGAGAGTCTGACGAGGAGTGTATGTGATTGAGGTGGGGGGGGAGGGAGGGGCAGGTCAAGGACGAGATGGAGGGATGGAGTGGAAAGGTATATGAGAGAGGGGGATGTGAGCTGGGAGCAGGGCAGTGAAATGGAGGGGGACAGGGCGACATGGAGGCGATTTGATTGTGGCCACTCCTTGCGGGATTAAGGCGTCTGGCAATAGATAGGTAGTTTTTTTTTTTTTGGATAATGAATGGAGGAAGGAAAAACAAAGGAAAAAAAATACCTCCATGTGCCTAAAGGCATCCTCCATTCATAAAATATTTATAAGAACTGGATTTGAATTGAAGTGGATTAAATGTTTGTGGGAAACAACTCCCAGGAAGTGAATTCCAGAGAGTAGTAGTTCTGGGGATAAATGAATTTTGATAAGCAGAAGTTCTGCATTGCGGAGGAGAGAGTTTGAGTTCATGGGCTCTCCCAGCTGCCCAAGTATTTCGGGAGAAAATGTGAAGGGGAGGCACAATTGAAGCCAGTTCGTCAGAATGCTTACGGTAAATATATCGATAAAATAATGCTAAAGAAACAACATCTCTTCGTACTGATAATGGAGGAAGGTCCTGCGTAATGGCAGGATTATTGATTAACCTAATGTCTTTACTTTGAATTTTGTCCAACTGCCTCAATGCAACCGCTTCACATCCACCCCGCAGTGGTGAACAGCATTCGATCTGAGAACGCACATGACTTGTATATTGTGGCCATCTGCCCGTCAGTGAAGAACTCACGAACTCTGTACATAAGTCCCAATTTTTTGGAAGAATTTTTAGCAAGCGATTTACGTAAGCTGTCCAGCTTAGGTTGGGGTTTAGAGTAACGCCTAGGATATCAATTGTAGTGGTTATAGGAATATTGACATCATTTAAAATTATGTGAGAGTCTGAGAGATTCTTTCCGTTGGAGAAATTAATGTATTTAGTTTTCTTAGCATTATATGAGACCAGATTTGTTTGTACCCATTGATTAATTTTAGAAAGGTCCTGGTTCAGAAAAATTGCTGTGTTTATTTGGGAGTTTATAAAATCAAATTGTGTAAAGGAGGTACTAAATGTGAAAGAACTATGAAGGGTCGAGTCATCAGCATAATAGTGTATTGGGTTGTGAGTGACTGATAGAAGGTCATTTATATGTATGAGAAAGAGGGTTGGTGCCAAAACTGATCCCTGAGGTACGCCAGCATTTATGGAATGAAACTGAGAATAAATTCCATCTACCATGACCCGTATTTTTCTGTTACGAAGGTAAGAAGAAATTAGAGGAACCAGTGATGCAAGGCCATAGTGTGACATCTTAGACAATAAGGCCCGGTGCCATACTCTGTCAAATGCTTTTGATATAGCAAGTGCTATTGTGTGTGTTTCATCATGCTGGTCTATTGTTTTGTTAATCTGATTGGTAAGAAGGCAAAGAATGTCTACGGTTGAACGTTCTTGTCTATATCCATACTGCCGATCATTGAGTAATTTATTGATTTCTAGATGCTTGATTATGTGTTTGTTAATTAGTGTCTCAAAAACTTTACCGAGAATGGAAGTTATGGCAATAGGTCTATAGTTTGATGGATCAGAAGTTGCCCCCTTTTTAGGAACAGGATGGATATTTGCTTCTTTCCAGGAGGCTGGAAAACTTGAGGTACAGATGCATAGGCGGAAAATTTTTGGCAATACAGGAGCTAACACTGAGGAGCAATTTTTAAGTATTATTGAAGGAGTATCATATGGACCAGCAGCTTTGTCTGCTGAGAGATTCTGTAATACAGCTTGTACGTATCTGGTGTGAATCATGAAAGGAGGTATTTGAGGGGAATCAAAGTCAAGTACAGGAATATTGTGATTTTCTGTATTTAGGGTTGAGTTTGATGAAAAAATGTCAACAAGAAGGTTGGCTTTTCCACTTGGGTCACTTACTAGATTTCCACTGGGGGACTGCAAAAGTGGAACGGAAGAGGTGTTAGTGAAGTTAGTTTTGAATTAATTAATGGTTGACCAGAATATTTTGTTATCATTTGGGTTGTTTAGAACTTTGTTAGCCTGTCTATGTAGAAAGTTTGATTTAGAAATATTGATAATAGTTTTGGCATGGTTTCTGGTATTTCTATAATTGTTAAAGGCTTCTTTGGTTTTGATCCTTGTATAAGTATTATTGGCTATTGTTTTATGTTCTGTTAATCTAGCACAATTGTGGTCAAACCATTTAGGAGAATTACATCTTTTTCTGTAACTATGATTGGGATTGAATGTTTCCATGCTGACTTTAACCCGTCACGTCCCGACCACTTTCGCACCTCTGACACCCCTCAGTCCCGACCATTTTTGGATTTTTTTTTTTTTGGCTAAAACCTCTGCTTTTGGTGAGAAACATCGAAAATTCATAGAGAAATCGCTCACTTGAGGTTTAAAATACTCGATACAGGTAGGAGTACCTTCTTACCTTACAGGGTTTTCTATCAGGCTGGCTGCAAAGAAAACGAGTTCTATGGGAGGATAACTAGTCTACACCACTCCTAAACGGTATTTATTTATTTATTTGGTACGAATTTATATGCAGTATGAGAGGATATTGGTTTTCAAACAGTAATATAGGCATTATAAGCCTTGTTTCACTCACTAACTCATCACCATTCCTGACCTTCTTTTGCCACATTACCTGATCATCATTTCTGACTGTTTCTTCCTCTAATGCTATGTAAACTTTGTCCTCCACATTGTCATCGATTGGGGAATCACTCTGGCCCTGAATGTCTTTTTTGGCCAGGTCACTGGTAACAGGTGAATTGCCGAGATAATGGCATGCAGGGGGGGGGAGGAGGTTATGTGGTGTAAGGCATTGTCCCTGCTTAGCATCTTGTAGAGGAATAGAGGAAGGTGTCCCGTGTATACTTACGAAAAATCACGCGCGAATTGAAAATTGTGCAAATTAGGGACCTTGCAATTGCAAAACGTACCAGTACGTTGTCGGGACTGGCAAATGCAAAATGTTGCAACGTACCCATACGTCGATGGGACGTCTCGGGTTAATGAAATCCTGTATGTGGCCCAATGTGGAATTTGCATCTTGGGAGAAAATGGAGGTCCAAGGAACATCCATGTCGTAGTGCCATTTAGTCACCACGACAGGTTCACAGTAGGAGGGTGTGGTAGGTGTTAAACTGGTGGCTTCAATCAAACAATGATCAGAGGATCCAAGGGGGGACTTCACTTCGACATTATAATTATCTGAATTGGTTGTTAGAAACAAGTCCAATGGGTAAGGATTTTGACTGGGGTTGTCTGGTACACGGATGGGTTGACTGACTAACTGGGTGAGATTAAATGAGTCTGCAAATAGCTAACATTCAAGACCAGGGTCATCAGTTCTGGCTGAATAAGTGAGCCATTAACATTATGGATATTCAATCACCCAGAATAGTAATTTCTGATGCAGTATTAATGTTGAGGACATTTAGTTGTGAAGACATAGTCAAATAAACTCGGCTCTGGAGGGGCATTAGGGGAATGATAAACACAACAGAAATACTTAATTTAACCCCCCCAAAATAATAATTTGTATATGGAATAGTCGAAATAAGGACAATTAGTAATCTCCTCCAGGGCAATTTCTGATTTTGCAAGGCAACATACGCCTCCTTTGGGTCTGAAATTTTGAATCAAGATACAACCAGGAAAATTAAATCTAGCTAAATCAGAGGTGGAACTTACTTGTGTCTCTGTCGAAAATAGCAGATCAGGGGATTCAAACTGGAGGAAATTATGAACAGAGTTGATGTTGGAGTGAAGTCCCTTAATATTGCAAAAGAAAAGTTAACTGCACTGATGAGCAAATTTAGGGTGCCGCAACACTAGAGGTGGCACAGAACTGTGTTCATATGTACTTTACCAGCCCTTACAGAATGAACTACCCATGGTGTCCGTTGTCTGACTGGCTGGCCGCTGGCTTTTGGTGCTTATCATGTCAAGACCTCTTTCCCAAGATATAAAGAAAAAGTTCGAACTTTTAAATCTGATGTCGAACCTCAAATTAAAATAAAACCATGCTTTCGTGTATAATTCTTTTTTTTTTTTTTAAGCATTCATGTCACTTACGTGTTTGTGACTTAGATTTTGTCATACAGATTCTGTAAAAACAAAAAAAATCATACTTGGTTCTGATGCCACCCTGCCGCCCCCCCCCCAACCGTCCCCTTTTTCCTCACGGTCCCATGGTACTTCACCTTACCCCCTGGATCTTTCCACCTCCCACTTTGGGAAGCACTGATCTAAATGAACTCTTAAGTCTCCTACCTACAGTACAGGTATGTACTTCCTAAGATGAAGAACTTTTAATGGTAGCCAGAATACAACAAAAAGGGCAGCTCGATACTGAAGTTAACTGAACAGGGGGCTAGGAACATATTTACATTGACATCCTTTAATAGACCTAGTAAATTATTGTGATTATTACACACACACACACACGATATATTTCACTCAAATCTTATTGAGACTAAATACAAATAATTTTTAATTTCACGGTGTTAACCTTATATATTTTTTTCATTAATTGTAGTTGATTTGGAGGCCCCCTCAGCGAGCTTGGGAGGGTGAGCGCCCCTTGCTGCCCCCCCAAAATGACGCCCCTGCTGGTGGTACCTGCAGTAGAATAATATAGACGGACGGCATCTTAATTAAACGGTTAATGAGTGTTGTCTCTAAGAACCTGTACTACAAGGTGTCCTGCCTGTGATGAATGAAGTTGTCTGGCTGTAGCAAGGGTCAACATGGAAGTACAAGATTGAATTTCATGATTTGTTTCGGCATTATCTAATCATTCTGCTCGTACTCCTAGCCCCCACTCCCAGTCCAGCCTACCCCTATCCTACCCCGTTTCCCCCTCTACTTGGGGCTCATAAAAACCAATGTAACTGTGTGCAGCACTGTATCTACACTCCAGTAGTGAGAAAAAACTGCCCAGAATATGTCCCTGCAATTTGCCACCCTCACATGTCCCACGGTCACATCATACCCCCAGCTGGTGTGCAGAAACAGGAAATTATTGCAGTTGAACTAGGTTGTCATGAAACAAAGAGGGACAGATGGTTTCGTTCCAGTACACAGTCATTTCACTTTGCTGATGGAGTTTCCTTGTTAATACCGTGCTTTTAACAGAAAAAAAAAAAAAAAACTTTTTGATATGATAGTTCTAGTACTCTTTTTAACTAAATACTGGGTGGGAGGAATCAAGAAATATGAAATGAAAACTACAAGGTGGAGAACAATCAATAGTTTACTAAAACGAGCGAAACATCTATTCGCACACTGTTCCATAGCTCGAACTTTTCGACCATCTTTCAGGACTAACAATGCACACATAGATGTTCTTAAAGCTTAGGGGATAAAACCATTCCAGCTACTGCTAGTCTGATGATAAGAGGGAGGCCTACAGTCTTTTCTTATGTTCATCTACATAGATGATTCATCCATTCACTGCTGTCCATTGTAATTTACTTTGTTGTGACTTCCTGCACTCCTATAAATGACTTTTCTACACGTTCACTCACATAATCCTTTTACATTCTTTGTGGCCTTCCATTTAGTATACAGTGAACATGATCATACCACACCCTCTGAGCAGCAGAGTGTTGTTCCTTATTGTACATATTTCACAACTCTAGTGTACTGTCACGTGCGTTTCTTACATTTTCCATCTTACACAAACCACTCGCATTCATTGATGGCCTCATTTCTATTGCTGTCAATCTTAATTTTCATATCTATCTTCTCTTGCCTAATATTAATGGAATGGTAATATCATAGAGTCTTTAGGGTTTTTCTCACATATTGCGTCACGTTGGAAAACGATAAGGTAGTCCATGAATTTCTTATATGGCCGAATAGTAAGGGGATAACTTAAATGAAACCGTTTTGTAAATCGTACGATATTTGAGAAGAAAAAAAAAAAAAAGGAAAATCTGAGATAGCAAAGTCTCAGCCCAAGTAACAGTCTCATTACACAACTAATGAATAAAATTAGTATGTGAAGTGGTGACAGCTGTCACACTGAATGAAAAAAAAAAAAATCAGTCCATTTTCCTACAACTCCTGGTTATCCCTTTTCATTGTAAGTACGCTAATTTTACTTTATCCCAACTTTCTCCTGACGAGCTTATTAACCCGCGGCATCCCGTCGACGTACTTCCAAGTCCTCACGTTATGTCACTGCCAATCCCGTTGACGTACTTCAACGTCCTGCAATTGCAAGGTTCATAATTTCCACAATTTTCAAAATTCGTGCGAGATTTTCGATTCGCCCACGTACCCAAGCCTCCCCTACCTGCCCCCAGGCAGGCAGCGTCCCAGACCCCACGTGACCTGCGCTCGCCCTTGTCTCGGTCACTCACCTGTTAGCAGTGACCCAGGTCAGACATGGCGCGTAAAGGTCTCTCAGACGATGAAATACAATCCGCCCTGGATGCCTTCACTGGAGATAGTGATTCTCTACTTGATGATGATGTGGTGGATTGAGATTATGTGCAGCCTGAGGAGGAAATGACAAGCAGTGATGAAGAGGTCCCTTCGCCCCGGAAAAAGCGGTATGTCACGTATCGTAAGGCAAGGGAAGGCCAGCCTGCACCCAAAACACCTGCATGGACCTCTCTCCATCCCCTAGAGGGAGATTCTGATGAGGACGAGGACGAGGATGAGGATGATGACGATGACGGCGGCTTAGGACGTGATGTTGCCTCGTGGTTGGGGAAGGAAAAATCTCACCCCGAGGATCAGAAGGTGGGGCGAGAAGGCAAATAAAGTATGGCCTAGTGTTTTGTCTGGGGAAGGCGAAAGTGGTGTGGTGGGAGTGCGGGGTGAAAGGGAAGTGGTGTGAGGGAGGCAGCATGAGCACGTGGTGCACGTAGGCCTAGGGGAGAGGAGGTGGAGCCACTCCCCAGCACGTCTTTCGCCATACAATATTCCCAAACTTTCTCCACACAGCCCCAGGATGCAGGGAAAGGTAGGAAAGGGAAGGGAAAGGGTAAAGGAAAAGGGAGAGGGAAGAGAAGTGCGAGTGATGAAAGGCGCCGCTCTCCACCTCCCCCACCACCACCAATGTTGCGTTGTGCCTTCAGCCATGTTTCAGAGAGTACCATAACTTCCTACACTACTGAAACTGTGTGGGATGGCGATATGACGCTCAGTATAATGGTAAGGCCAGTCAGTATGTGCCAAGTCTTATATAAACTTGAAACGGGTGTAATGTTTGCAGGAAAGTAATGTATAAATTGAGAAATAGTGTGAGTTGAACGAAGTGATATGAAAACTACACCCACTGTATAAATCTGCGAAAATATGACGCTCAGTATAACACTCTGGTCAGTAAATATGTGATAGCAAGAATATAAAGTGGAAACGGGTGTAATGTTAGCATGAATAAAACGTATAAGTTGAAAAATAGTGTAAGTTGTAATAATTGATGTCACGAGTACACCCACTGTGTAAATCTGCGAAAATATTACGCTCAGTAGAACACTCTGGTCAGTAAGTATGTGATAGGAATTATATAAAGTGGAATTTGTTGTAATGTTAGTAGTAAGGTAATTTATAAGTTGAATACTAGTGTAAGATGAAACAAATGATTTCGCGATAACACTCACTGTGTAAGTACGCGCTAATATGATGCTCAGTTGAATTGTAAGGTCTGAAATTATGTGATATCAATTATATCAAGTGTAAACATGTGCAATGTTAGTGGAGAATTATTATATAAGTACAAAAATAGGTTGTAAGTTGAAATAGTAGTCATAGTGACTTCACCGTGTGTGTTATTATGCGCTATTATTACGCTATATATTTACATAAGGCCTGAAATGATCTCAAAACAGTTCTATAAAGTTGAAAAGTGTATAATAATATTAGAAAAGTTTTATGTAAGGAGAAAAAACACAATACGAGTTGAAACAACAGTCACAGCGAGTTCACTCACTACGTAAATAAGCGCTAACATTATGCTAAATGTTATCAAAAGGCCTGTGAATACGTAAAAACAGTTCAATAAAATGTAAAATGGTATAATGTTATTGTAGAAGTATTATGTAAGTAAAAAAAATGATATGTATCATGATTTTAGAATGTTAGCGATTCATCGTGACCAAGTTGCCCGATTTTGCTCATTTCGCACGATGGTACAATGCTTATTTCTGCTCTATTTTTGTATAAAATCCAATATACTCTTTTATCACATATTTTTATGTTTGTAATAAATACATATCTACTTACTTTCATTGGTTTCCCAGACTTATAAAACCATAGAAAACGTTAGATGCTCAGACCGCCTACAGAGAACACGGGGCCAGGTGGGACCAAGGCATACCTGGTTAGGGTAATTGTGGACCCCGGGGAACAATTTCTTTGCCACTGACTATTGTTTCTGACCAAAAGCAAAAGTTTTAGCAAAAAAAAAAAAAAAAGGGTCGAAAAATGGTCGGGATTGGGGGGTACCAGTGGTCAAAAAGTGGTCGGGACGGGGCGGGTTAAACTCAGAGACTTTTCGAACTGGACGAATTAGCAAGCCTTCGTTAATCCACTGAGTATTAAGTCTCTCATAAGTCAGGTCAGCTCCTCTAAGGGTAAAAGGGTAAACAAGAACTCGGAGAGTGCATTACACGCGCCGAAACAAGTGGCCTAAAGGTTGAACAATGAACACTGACTCTAAATTGTGACCTAGACATTTTGCCTGACCCTTAATACTTCCATTGTTATGTCCAAATCGGATCAGTGTCAACTGAATTCACTTTGCCCTGTGACCGTGACCTACGACCTTTCCCTGTGATCTTGACAGTTAGCTAATTGTTCCTAGAATCGAATCCTTTTGGCCGTACCCTATCTTAAACTCTTCAAGGAGCTTCAATCTTAATCCGATCAAACCTTTAAGCTGACTCTGGCATGTGATTTTGATCATTGACCAAATGTTATTATACATAATTAATATGTTCCTTGGCTGAGTATGGACACTTCCACCTAGTTAGGTCTGCGTCAGATCAAAACTGCTTTCGTTATTTTGTTCATACACACACACACACACACACACACACACACACACACACACACACACTTCCTCTAAACACAAACATATGAATGATCACCCCCCCCACACCCACCCACCCCCCACGCACACACGGCGAGCAAAACGTAATACCCCTTCTCGCTTTGCTAGCGCGGGTGTAAGGTTACTTACTATGGCTGAATGGGTACCAACAGTGACAAATATAGCAAAATCACACACTGCAAACATCTGTAAGTTGTTTCAGCTCCTTCAGTACGATGCCTTCTCATAAATTATTCTTCGTACAATCAGACGGTTTTATTTGGCTAAGAAGAGATATACGGGATGGGGAGAGTTTCCTTTATCCCTGTGTAGTAGGACATGGCTTTAATATTCTTGATGCAGCTAGAAGAAGTTATTCAACTTTGAGGAGAACATTTGGACTGAATGACTTAGTTTCGAAAAACTCTTTGTGCGCGTCCACACGTGTACTCGAACATGTGTTGACAATACAGGTGGCAGCATGTTTAGATATATGTACAGTATGCGGCAGTATTTGGACAAATGTGTGCAAACATGTTATAGTACAGCTGTGACCATCTGGCAGCAGAGGTTATGGGATTAGTGTGTCCATATGAGGCAGCTGAGTCTTTATCACATTGCCAACGTGATCTGGACGCTGTTGTTCCCAGCATGTCTGCATCTTGTTCGTTATTGTGTTGTTTACATTGCCAGAACTTTTACCAGCACGCTTGTGGACGCGCCCTTACGGTACAGCTACACATTATTTTTCTTGCCACCGCCTGATGAATTTATTTAGTTTAGGAAAAGACTTAAAACTGAAGGAGTGATTATATGGAGGCTATCCAAAAATACCATGACGTCTTTATATATTGTATTCATGTTAATATCTGATGATATTTTACAGCTTAGGAGAACACCGTCGTTGTAAAGGGGCTAAAGGAGATTAGGGTATAACAACAATGTACACACACAAAAAAAAACTATCGTTACACCTTCTGCGCGATATAAAATGACACACGAATGAAGGTTTTTGATAACAGCCTCCTCCATTGGTATCCCTGCGTGTGTTTGTTGCATATTTATTATAAGCTATATCCATTGCTTCTCCCATGCATATTTCTACCTCGTCCTATTTGGCAACTCACCCACTGTCAGGCTTACCAACCCTAGCGAGACAGCCAGGTTGTTCAGTATGAAACACATCGGACCCCTCTGTAACGATAGTTTTTTTGCTGTGTGTACATCTACGCTCTACATTGTTGAATATAACATTAACATTCATAACAACAACAAAAACAACAACAATAATAATAATAATAATAATAATAATAATAAAGTAATAATGATAATGATAATCATAATAATAATAATAATAATAATAATAATAATAAAAATAATAATAATAATATCATCATCATCATCATCATCATTATAATCATCATCATCATCATAACATATCGATAACAAGAAGAAATAAGTGAGGTCTCATCGCATTGAAGAGGTTGAAATAGTCACAAAAACAATCTCTGAAATATCCTCAACAAAAATAACAGACAGTAAGTAGACGTTTACTCGAAAGTATTTCTTACCTGATTCACAATTGCCTTCAAATTCGCTTCTCTTTACCCTCATGTTGGGCACTGGAATTTCTTCCTATTTGCTACACACAGTCTCTTAGGCCTCACGCGCTAGAGAGAGAGAGAGAGAGATTCACTTATTTTTTCCGTTCTCATTTCTTCTGATGTAATTCTTGGTGGCTTTTGTTCTGCTTCTGTAATTTTTGACCCGCTGCAGGGGGTCACCTTGACGTGGTGGCGGGGCTTGAAGCGTGGTTGGCGGTGCCACCTACTTTGGAGGCATGCCTACCTTTGTAGGGTTCGGTATTTGTCAGCTACGTGGACCAAGCGCCCCCTGCATCACTGGTGGAGGAGGCCTGCTGGTGATGTTAGTCCCTGCCCATTTGCCATCTAGGGCAGGACAGTTGCCTCCCCACGTGTTTGCCGTGCGTGGCGTCCCGTAATGCTGGGAGACGGGAGTCCTGGAGGTTGAGCGACGCTGTGTATGCTGCGCCCTGCAGCTATCAATACACCTCTTTGGTCCCTTATTCTGGCAAGACGGGTGGCCTGGTTGGGCCCGACCAGGTCAATCGGCTGGTCATGCGTTGGCTAGGGTCAAGTGGGCACTGGGGGGCCTGGTGGCTCCTACCGTCCTGGAGTCACCCTTGTTCGGGTTCCCTGGTGGTTACCCGCGTATACTTCCCTGCTACCTCTGGGGTCGCCAGTGGCATTGTCCCTGGCATAAGACCTCCCCTTGTTGGGCTCCATGGTGGGTGGAGGAGTGGAGGAATGAAGTTATTAAATTTTAATGGAAACCAAAACAAACAATAAATATGAGGAACATCTGGGCCACTTAAAGTCTGGCCCAATTACATCCCCGCGTGAGGTCTTGCAAGGCTTTTATGAACAAGCCCACTTTGCTCAGTATTTGGTGTTCCGGGCAGTAGAGGGTGTCAAAGTGGCAGAACTGGACATTTTTGAAGTCCATAGAACAATCATTAAGACATGTGGCAGGGAGCCAAAAATTTTGCCACAGCACGATGGGAGCCTGCTTGTGGAGGTTACCTCCCCAGAGGAGAAAGACAGACTCTGTTCTCTATCTGAGGTATCTGGGGCTCCAGTTACATGCTTGCCGCATCCCACATTCAACCAATCTCGTGGGGTAATCTACTCTAGAGAGCTGCTTAGGTACTCAGAAGCAAAGCTTCTTGAGGAAATGAAGGTACATGGAGTCATCAAAGTGGAAAGATTTCATAAGAAAATTGATGGTGTCCTTCTGCCCACGCCCTCCATTTTGTTAACGTTTGAGGTCACTCAGCTTCCCTCTTCCATTAAGGTTGCCTGGTTGTCCTTAAAGGTGAAGCTGTATATACCCAGTCCAAGACGCTGTTTTCATTGTCAAAAGTTTGGCCACGTTAGCAAATACTGTCGACGATTGTTGCAGGGCCTTCCTGCGATATGTGCTACATGTGGAATTTCCCATGAAGATATAGACTGTTCTGGTACAGAGACCTGTGTCAATTGTGGAGGTGGCCATGCAGCTACCTCCAAAGCTTGTGACAAATACAAATTTGAGTGTGAGGTTTTGTCTTTGCGGACTCGTGAAAGGATTACCTTTAAGGAAGCTAAACACCGAGTTATGTCTATGTATATACGACCTGGAGTTTCCTTTGCTTCAGTTCTATCACGGTCCGTCCAGTCAGGCCGCAATTCTGGTGGTGATGAACAGAATTCTCAACGACGTGAGAGTCTGGGTACTTGGTCAACCTCCAACACGTCTGATAGGATGCAGATTCTCTCGGTGCCTGTCAGCAATAAATTTGCAACTTTGGTGGAAACTACTGATGGAGAAGACACCTCAGTTAGTACCTCCAAGAATATGCCCAAGAATACCTCTGTGATTCCATCCGAACTTGTACAGGCTGAGGTACATAGCCCTAAACGGTCCGCCAACAAACGCATTCGTGAGTCCACTGAGTCATTGACAGATGTTCCCCCAACTAAAGCCTCCCATGCTGATCAGGGTGGCCACTCTGACGGTGCTATTGTATCGGGCATAGATACTGATGTCCCGGTCATTGATACCGAGTTGGATGGTTTCGCTGTGGCCTCAGACATGAAGGTACCCTCTCTAAAGCCAGGGGATAAGCCCTCCCCTGCTTGTCAGGACCCCAGCCCTGAGGGATGCACGAGTGGTTGCAGTCCCTCTGATGGCACAGCATGCTCTGATCTCACTGAGGCAGCTTGCGGTCCCTCCACCAAGTCAGGTGAGTCGGTCAGACAATTCTGCCCTCTCCCCTCCACGTTCGGAGGCCAGGACCCTAATCCCTCCTGCTCGACCTCTCAGCTCACTGGGGGCCCCGGGCAGGGTCCAGAGTAGCACCTCCCCTCCTGTTGGGCTCCATGCTGCTGCCCGTGACAAACCCATTAGTGGACGTACCTGCATACCAAAGAAGACTGTCCCCCTTTCAGCACGAGTGCCAGTCTCCCTCTCTGGAGGCTCGTCAGGGCCCCCACATTCCCGCAAAAATTTTGACACTGGGAAGTCCAATTCTCGGATTATTCCACCTCAAAGGAAGAGTGTTGTAAAACTTTCCTCTTCCACGTCCTCATGTTTGCCTACGGATGTTCGACATAAAGCGCGGGTTCCTGGTGCTGGACAGTCTCTTACCAAGGGCCTTCCTAAGCATCATTCCAAACCCGCTCGCATGTCAGGAGGTGTACAGTCACGCACTTAATCATTTTCCCCTCCACTATGGGTTCTATCATCCAGTGGAATTGTCGGGGTTTACGTGCTAACTATGAGGAACTGTGTCATCTAGTTTCTCAATTTACTCCGCTATGCATGTGTATCCAGGAGACCATGGTTGGTGATACTGCTCCTACTGGTCCTTCTGGCTACAATGCTTTTTATTCTGATCCTGTGCTGGGCCAAGGTCGTCATGGAGGTGCTGCTATCTTCCTTCGCCAGGATATTCCATTTAGTCATCTGGATATTTCCAGTCCCTTGCAGGCAGTTGCTGTCCGGATGTTTTTACGTCGGCAGTATACAGTTTGCAGTCTTTATCTACCTCCTAGTGCAACTGTTGAAAGGGCGAATCTGGAACGCCTTATTCATGGCCTTCCTTCTCCCTTTCTGTTACTAGGCTATATGAATGGTCACCATCCACTATGGGGAAACAGTGAGGCCAACCCTCGGGGTGTTATGCTGGCCTCTTTAGTGGAAGATGAGGAGTTAGGCATTTTAAACTCCAATATAATGACTTATTTCCATAGCCAGACAGGAACTTTTACTGCCATTGATTTGTCCTTATGTTCAGCTGATGCTCTTTTAGATTTTGACTGGGATGTGTTGCCAGACCTGTATGGCAGCGACCATTTTCCGTTACTCTTAACTGCTAGTGCAGGTGGACCTCATCCACGTCTTCCTCGCTGGCTTCTGGATAAGGCTGACTGGCCATATTTCAGGGAATTAAGTTCCATTTCCCTTTCTGTCAATGAGTTTGGCTGTCTTACGGAAGCTGTGTCATATTTCAATACCGTGCTGCACTCAGCAGCCCTATTATCTATTCCAAACACAAAGGGTCAGTTTCCTAAACGTCCAGTTCCTTGGTGGAACTCAGAGTGTAGTTCCGCTGTGAGAGCCAAACGAATCGCCTTCTCACGACTTCGTCGTCACCGTGGGGATCCTCAGTATTTGGTGGCGTATCAGAGGGCACGAGCTCATATGAGGCTGGTCTTAAAGGAGGCTAGGCGTTCGTCCTGGAAGGGTTATGTTTCCTCCATCAATTCGAGGACTTCCATCACCCAGGTGTGGAACCGGGTAAAGAAAATTTCAGGTAAATTTACTGTTCCATCCCCTCCTGTTTTATCTGCACCAGGTGGAACTGTGGCTGATCCATTTGCTGTTGCAGAATTGCTTGCTGACCATTTTGCCAGTGTGTCAAAGAAGGATGCAGATACACCTTTGGCTTGCCGCCGTCGGCGCCTAGAATCTCGTGGTCTCAGTTTTGCCTCTGTTGGGGGAGAGCCTTACAATGTTCCATTTTCAATTTTTGAACTCCAGTCAGCTCTGTCGCAGTGCCATGATTCCTCTCCTGGTTTTGATGATATTCCTTATGCCTTTTTACGCCACCTGTCTGATGAGTCCCTGTTGTTTTTGCTTTCACTGTTTAATAAGATCTGGTGTTCTGGGGAGTTTCCGGCTTGTTGGGGTGTTGCTGTAGTTATCCCCATCCCCAAACCAGGTAAGGATCACCTACAGGCGACGAATTATCGGCCTATTTCTTTGACGTCTTGTATATGTAAAGCTTTGGAAAAGATGGTCAATGTTAGGCTTGTGTGGTTTTTAGAGAGAGGTGACTTCTTATCCCCTGCCCAGTATGGTTTTCGAAAAATGCAATCTACCTCTGATGCATTACTGTCCTTGGAATCTTCTGTCTGTGAGGCTTTTTCCACTAACCAACACCAGGTCACGGTCTTCTTTGATCTGGAAAAGGCATATGACACTGCAAGGCGTCATGGTATTTTACTCTCTCTTCATGAGTTTGGTCTTCGTGGGCGCTTACCTGTTTTTATTCAACAGTTTTTATCTAACCGAATTTTAAGGGTGCGAGTGGGAGGAGTGCTTTCTAATGCCCGAGCACTAGAAGATGGAGTACCACAGGGGAGTATCCTTAGTGTTACTCTGTTCGCTGTAGCCATTAACAGCGTCATCAGTGTACTTCCTGATGGTGTACGAGGATCACTATATGTTGATGACCTCTCGATTTCCTTCACTGCGTCTAGAATGTCTCTGATAGAGAGGAAGTTGCAGCTGGCTCTCAATAGAATTTCTGACTGGGCAGAAGCACGAGGTTTCCATTTCTCTGCAGCAAAGACAGTGGCTATACATTTTTGTCGTCTTCGAGGAGTCCACCCAGACCCTGACTTGTATCTCTATGGTAGAAGAATATCCTGTGTGGAAGAGACGCGGTTTCTGGGTCTTCTGTTTGATAGAAGATTAACCTGGGTTCCTCATATTCGTTCTGTTAAGGTGGCTTGTCTTAAAGCTTTGAGTCTTTTGAGGGTTTTAGCTCATACCTCTTGGGGTGCTGACCGTCAGACCCTCCTCCTCTTGCATAGGTCTCTTATTCTTCCTAAAGTTGAATATGGGTGTGAGATCTACTCCTCTGCAACAGATACCCGCCTCCGGTTGTTAAATTCTGTGCATCATGCTGGTGTTCGTCTGGCAACCGGGGCATTCAGATCATCCCCAATTCCAAGTTTGTTGGTAGATGCTGGTGTACTCCCCTTGGACTTGCGGCGCTAGTTGCTAATGATGAGGTGTTGGTATCGTCTTCACCGCATTCCAGACTCAATTTCTTGTGCCATTGTCTCACAGGATTCCCGATCTTCTGTTTTTGAGACCCGTCCCAATTTCCCAAAGCCATTTGGTTACAGGGTCCGGTTTGTTATGCTAGCCCTCTCTCTCCCGAGACTGGCAATTTGTCCACATCAGATCCCAAGGGTGGGTCCTTGGCTACTCCCTCGCGTGACATTCTGTAGGTCCGTTGTTGAAAAAAAAGGGCTCGCTTCCCTCTCAGGTGTCCCTCTCTCTCTTTTTAGAACATACCTCCATTCATGAGGGTTCTGTCCCCGTCTATACGGACGGGTCTAAGACTGATTCTGGAGTAGGATTTGGTGTTGTCTTCCCTTCCTTTAGTAGGGGCGGTAGCCTTCCTGGCTTTACTTCAGTGTATACAGCAGAACTGACTGCAATTTTGTATGCTCTTAAAATCATTTTTACTCTCCGCCAATCCGTTTTTGTGATTTATAGTGACTCACGTAGTGCTTTGTCTGCACGGGAGTCTTTTAATGCATCCCATCCATTGGTTTTATCAATTTTAGAGTGGCTTTTTCTTCTTGGCCGCCGTGGCCGCCGTGTAGACTTCTGTTGGGTTCCTGCACATGTTGGTGTGGTGGGCAATGAGAGGGCAGATACTTTAGCTAAAGCTGCGTCTTCTCAACAGCCCCCAGCTGACTACTCACTACCTGTTTCTGATGTAACACCTTACTTGCGGTATGCAATTCGTACGTGTTGGCAGAGACACTGGGATGGTGTGTCTCAAAATAAACTAAAAGAAATCTTTCAGAGAGTGGTTGTGCCAAGGGTTCTTCCCTCTATGTCTCGGCGACTGGAGGTGGCTCTTGCTAGGCTTCGCATTGGGCATTCTCGGCTTACACATGGGTTCCTCATGTGTGGTGAAACTCAACCGTACTGTGATGACTGCCTCGTTCCCCTTACTGTCCGTCACTTGCTGGTCGAGTGTCCGAGTCTGGGGGGCCTGCGTCAGAGGTTCCTTCATAGGCATGGGGGAGCAGATGGTGCCTAGTGTTTATCCTCGATGCTTGGTGAGGCCTCTAACGATTTTACTGATGTTTTAGTTTTCTTCAGGAGGCGGGCCTCCTTCCACTTTTATAAGTAATTATTTCATAAATTATTCTTTCATTATTTTTAGTGTTTTATTCCTACTAACAGATATTAACTTTATTTTGAATAGACATTTTTTATTTTGCAGTGCCTTCTACTTTGTCATCCGGCGGCATATGACCCTGGCAGTTGCGCCGCCAGATTGTAATTATTTTCAATCAATCAATCAATCAATCAATCTGTAATTTTTGCATTACTTTCCGGTCGGTTGTGACCGTTTTGGGGTTATATTTTCCTAGAGAAATTCACCATCTGTTAGATCTACATTCAGGGAATAAAAGGAGAGTTGGATGAAGCACTAATTTCCTCTTCATAAAATTTATCTGACCCTAAATGCGGTATATTATATTTCCGAAACAAATAGAACAGGCCAATAAGGAAACTAGTTTTAGCGCCTGCTAACTAAAGACGTGTTTTTCCGATCTGTGCTTGGCGAGCACGGCTAGTTTCCAGGAGTAGGATGTCGAGGAGAAGGAGGAGGATGGTTCTAAGAAAGAAAGTTTCCTAGTAACTGGACAGAAAAGAATTTTAGCTCTAACCATGCTAGTGGTATGGTGTTTGCTTTAGGAGTACCTTACTCTGCAGGTTTCATTGTGTTCTGCTGTTGAGAAGGAGTACATAGATATGCTGTGCTTGTTTGTTCTTGAGACCACTGGACGGCGTAATTCACTTAGGAAGGCATCCTACAACTGATGAAAGATATATTTATACACTCCACTTTGAACAGGCTCTTTATAGCTGAATGGAATCGTTTGAAATTACCACGAAGCAGAAAAATAAATTAATGAATAAATGGTCTAAACTGAGATAATCCCTAAAGCTCAGATTACACATTTTTTATATTATTAATGGTGAGAGGGGAGCCATAAAAGTTCTTATTCCCAAGAGGCGGAGAACCGCACCCATTAATAGCTTGGATTATGGTAGCTTGGCTTCTAGATCTTAAAGTTCATAAGTTATATGCTATTTGCCCCCGTTTTTTATTATACAGAGTATACTGTATTAAAAAATCTCTGAACTATTGATTATTACCGCATTCATCATATTAAACGAACATATATCGTTATTCGTCATTTCATTACTTTCTGTCTCTTGTCACAGCGAGCATAACACATACCACGCTAATAAATTGAAGCAGTTGTAACTAGTTTGATAATATAGCTTGTTATAATGTTCTTAGAATACTGAAGATGCATTGCACGAATCATGTGGATTAATATTGTGTATAGAGTCTTTTTATTGTGCATTACTTAGACACATTGACATTAGTTAACAGCATTCAAGCTGAGGTCACCAGTTATACAGTATAGGCTACTGAAGAAACACATGTTGCTTCTCCAGGCAAGGAAAACTTATGCACCTGAGGAAGATTCCTACTTATTGTTGCATTAAAGTTGAAGATAATTTAAGGTGTGGATTGAAATACCTGCGCGGCGAGGTGAGCCCGACACCACCACCCCAGGAGGAGAGTACAGGGAGGTGACCCCCACCTCACGAGATGACGGGGAGGCTGTTTCACCTCATGAGCCTTCCAGGCAGGAACGGCGTATCTCTCCAGTGACCCGATGCCCCTCCTCCCCACAGCCAGACGGGCAGCGTGCAGTGTGAGTGCACTACACTCCAGCAGAGGAAGCACTCGCCACAATCGAGGTGGGATTGTACACACAACCTCCCAAGCAAGCCCTTGGATGCCATGTCCACCGGATCGGCCTCCATAAAAGGGGAGGACTCTGCTAAAGCCTCTAGTCTTGAAACACCCCAGGGGAGCAGTGGCACAGTAGTGCCCACTGGGTCTACTGTGGGTGGAATGACCACTGGTTCTCCATCTTTTGCCACCCACCTTCAGGAGTCAGCAAGTCCTATGGACGACCTTTGCTGGGACTCCGCAGGAGGGAGGTGGGCCCAGGGGTAGACTCCACTGGAGCTACCAACTCGGGATAGACCACCGATCGTCCCCCAAGCTGCCCCAGCCATGACGGCTGGAGGACAGACTCCACCAGAGCTGCGGCTTAGACCAGGAGAGCCCACTGGGCATCCCCCTCCCATCGTCCCTAGGACAGGTACCCCAGTCCAGATGGCAGAAGAGGAGCTTCCACCAGAGCTGCAGCAGTAACCAGGAGAGCCCACCTCCCCTTCCTGCCGTTGCCAGGTTCCGCGGCACCTGGAGGAGTTCCCTCAGGTTCTCCCTCCACCTCCTGAGTAGCTCAGGCAGTGCCCACCGGGTCTGTCTGCTCGAAGGAGTGTCCACCGGGTCTGCCTATCGTGCCCCGGACTGAAGCTCCGGTAGGGACCATCAGGCCCACCATGCTGGGGAGCAGACCACCGGTTGCTCCCCATCCATGACCCCCGGATTTCCTACTGAGGGCGGCGCCTCTGGCTCAGCCTGCCCTTCCTGTGGCAGAGTGAGGCACCCCTCTCCCCCCCCTCTTCCTCCAGAGGGTGGGAGCTGCTCTTCCGCAGGTACCCCACCAGAGACCAGCCAGCGCGAGACAACCCCGAGGCCAGGTGTTCTATTGCTGCAGCCCCTCCTTCACCACCCCCAGGCACTGCCGGACTCCCCCAGAGTGAGAGGCTGCAGCCCACTCCTGACGGCCTCCTCCCCCAGGTGAGGCTGGAGCCGCCGGAGCCGAAGGAGCACCCCCGATGCGCGCCGCAGACACCAGGACTGCCCCTGGCGTAGGTGACTGCAGCCAGCCACCGAGGCTGCCCCTGCCGGACGGGACCACGGCCCAGCTACGGCACCTCCCTCTCCACAGCTGACCCTCAGCCTGGGCCTAACCAGGTCCATCCCCAGAACTCTGACCACGACAAAAGGCCGGTGCCATGCTGCGCGCCTCCTGGCCCTATTCTGCCCTAGCCCAGAGGGCCCCACCTCACCCAGGGCCCCTGAATAAAGAAGGCCGCATACCATGCCACCCACCAGCTCCCGTAGGACTCGTGGCCACCTCACAGATGACCTACACCCAGACTACACTTCTGACGGCCCACCCCCGACGTCCAGCCGCCACCTGTGGCTTCGGGTGTAAGGACCTCCTGCCTGGCGCACCCTAGTGCCCCTCTCTGCCTGCCTGGTGCACCCTAGTGCCCCTCTCTGCCTGCCCCATGAGTAGAAAGACCCTGAGGTTATTGTTTGTCCCCTAGTGACCAAAAGACACGATCCCCAGTGAACCAGCCCCCCAACCCAGTGCCCCCAGTGTCGCCTCCCACCTCTTTTTCCCTCCCCCGTGTGGAATCAGTGAACTTGCCGCCACAGGGAAACTCACACACAGAGTGTAAGGCAAGAGGTCCCGGGCTGTCCCCAAGTGTGAACTATCCCCCCCCAGTGCTGTACACGACGGACTCTCCCACTCAGTATGAGTGCTGTGTTTCCCTCCCCCTCTCTTGTCCCCGTAGTTGTCATATGTTCTCCTGGCCCCCCCCTTTCCCCCCCCTCCGAACAAGTCTAAATCTATGTATGCCGAGTGTATATACATAAGGTATACTCCCTGTGATTGACCCACGTAGGCATACTGTACAACAATAGCGCCCCCTCTGTCCCTGTCACGCGAGTAGACAATAAGTGATATATTCTTCCATTCTGTGTCACGCGCACGTAACATAAGAGTAGCTAGGGTATCGTCCATGTCACGCAGATGTGTATAACTAGCATAGGGTGCCGTTCTTGTCACGCAGATGTGTATGAGAATTAGAATATACTGCCGTCCATGTCACGCACTGTATATATTGAAATAGACTGGATTGTAAATACTATATACACGGGAACAGAGCACACCTGGTGTGCTGTATGAGATGTATGTGTATCACTGTGTGGGAATTGCCCTGTATTAGTAAAGATATACTACTGTGTGTTGATCAAACTCTCTGAACTAGGTGGAGATATTTAATGTAGGACATAGTCTTCTGAGTCATATTACTACCTTGTATCACCTAGGTTTTGATCACAGATTGTAGTGTGTAATTGGTTATTGTTAATATATACGTGTACCTTTGACCAGTCATGTTTGGACTTCCCTTCCATGTCTATGACTGACCCGGTCGAGAACAAAGAACCCAAGGCTACACCGTACCTGAACCCGAGAAGTCTGGGCTCAGAGCACGCTGCATAAAATGGATATTTAACTCTTCAGTCCGGTGACGTATTTTTATCTGTAGATGATTTGATTTAACTTGGGAATCATCTTTCGAAATGAAGGTGCTAATGAAAGCTGTATAACACTTCTTCAGTTTGAGAAACCTCTCTTACGTTGAAGGTAGCCAAGATATGAAAAAAAAAAAAAATAAAAAAAATAAACGGAATGAGTTAAATTCAATTTTTTTTTTTTTTTTTTTTTTTTTTTTTGCTGACCATGAACCATGTAAATGCAAACTCTCACGTTCTGTTGAGCCACATGCTGAACCAACCAGCAGGGTGATTTTTTTTTTCTTTTTGTATCTAAAGCAGAGGACACAACATGTCCTCCTCTGTTTAACTTCGCCAAAACACACCAAGCATTTGCTTGTTCACATACTGCTGTGACTAGCGCACTGTAATATTTCTGTAGAGGAAAATAATAAATTTACTTGAAAACGTCTCATCTCTAAGACCTGACTGGTAATAATGGGTAACAAACAAAGTTTTCAAACAAAAGTATGAACCACAGCCCATGAGGAACGATGATAACTCTGAACTAATTGTTACTAACATTACCGTGGAGACGTAGACTCCAAAGTCATTTTATACCGTGAGTCAAATGAAAGATTGCGATGTGTGTATAATACATAATCTGAATTAGCAGCGAAAGAGAAAATGAAGAAATCGTTGGAATGGGCAGAAGTAATACAGATGAGAAACAATGAAATACAATACACTTAAATCAGAAGTGTGTAACTATTAGTGCAGACAAATATGACGGCAAACGAACAAAAAAGACAGTTTATCAAAGTCATTTCTCACCGTCTGTCGAATATCATTTTGTTTTAATCGATTGTATCCTGCCGTTTGGAAAATATCACGTTTATTACTTACCATTCAGTTACCTGTCATTTTTTCATTTACCTGTCCTCTTAGGAGATACATTTCACAGTAGTATTTGTGCTCACGTTGTTCACGTTCACATGTGTGAGAAGATACAGCCACAACTAACGTTCCTTTCTTTTGCATATGTAAACTAACTTATTCTAATATCAACTCTACTGTCTCTGGCACCAATTTTTCATATTCGATAGCAGTCTACCATGTGGGACTAAATTCACTTGTCTTTCTGAGCGTAAACATATTTCATCCATTCCTCGGTAAAGAAAATTCCAACATCATGAATCTTTCCTAGAAAGTTTCTATCAAAACCTGCGATACAAATCTTCCAGTGTCTGCCTTATCTTTTCGTTAATCATTCTTACTGCTCCTTACTCTCAGTATACCCCCCCCCCCCCTTTTTTTGTAACCTAACTCCTTTCGTGCTTCGTTTCATACACTTGTTTCTCAGTTCTCCACTGAGCTTTCTAATATTGTATCCCACCATCCTTTCCCTCTGTCATTACAAACTCCACAAACATCTTTTATCATGTTTATTTTTTTATTCTATTTTTTTAAAGCTAGTTAGTAACCGTTGTTTGACCGTACCTTCTCTGTCTGTTACTCATTTTCATTTGTTAGTGTTTTGTTTTACCATTTTTCTCAGAAACTTCTCTCACTGAGTAAACTTCCCACTTTTTCCTTTCTGCGTTTCACTCAGTCGTACCTCCCATACAATTTCCGAACTGCCCACGCTAATGTTTGGTATCCATAGCACATCCAAGCATCCTTCTCAGTGTAAACGTGAAATCAGCGAAACCCCTTCGGTGTTTGTTTCAGCTTCCTTGTAACTTTATGTAAGTTACTCTATTTCCTGTGTTTTGAGTCTATCGTAGCCTACTTATTCACAACAGTGTCTCCTGGCGCCTGCCCTTCAGTGTATATAATATTTACGTGGCATACCCAGAGCGACCCATCACATCATTCAACCGACCCCCAACAAATCTCCCAATCAGGTCCCCCTCATACATAGTTCATAGTTGTTTACCATGTTTTCTATCACTGTTAGCTAATTCATAAACTGATGATGCACGAAAGAGTTACCGTATTCTTACAGCAACACAGTAAGAGCCGGGGACAAACTGAGTTTAGGAGGAGAAAATGATGATGATGATGATGATGATGATGATGACGATGATGAAGAAGACGAAAAAATGTGAAGAAAACGGGAAAATTACAAGTTCTGACACCTGATTCACTAATAAACATGACAATTTCTGTCTCATAACAGATTAATTATTTTGCAGTAACTATAAGAAGCATGGGGAGAAAGTGCGCTGTGTTGCTTTCGTTTCAAATATAATCTTCTGATATTTCCCTCCCGTAGCTAATATTGGCTTTTCTGGGGGGGGAAGAAGTGTCGTGGAAAGACTGTGCACTCATTTCTTTGTCATCTCTACAAAAACTGAATGATAACACTTACAACGTAGAAATGACAGTAAACTTCTTTGTCAGTTAACATTCTGGCTATTGCACTCCACCTCTGAAGCTTCCTTGTAACTCTATTTCACAGGAAATAGAGTTCCTTGCCTCTCAAAAAATAAATAAATAAATGAAAAATGGTTATGACAGAAAGCTGATTGTATCTTTGTCTGCGTATTGCATTATTTTAGCGTACAGATATTTTTATGGCAAATGCTCAAACAAAGTTGCGTCCCTTGTGCCACCTCTCCATGCCTTCCCTCGTGCTACACGGGCATCTGGCAGGGTTCATGACTGGAATGTCACACAGCTATATTGTAGATCTTCTGCCTATCAAAATTATTTTATTCCCCGAACTGCATCTCTCTGGAACTCGTTTCCCTGGAGTTGTTTCTCCCCCAGCTTCAACCTACAGCTGTTTAAGTCCAACTGCTACAGATATTTTATGAATGGAGGACGCCAGTAATATGGTGTATGGATTACTTTTATTCATTCATTTGTTTTTCCTTCCTCTGTTCTGTTAAAAAAAAAAAAAAAATCTCCTCGTAGCACTAGATACTGGGGACAACTTTTAGATTGGTGGGGGAAGAAATGGCCTGTGCTTGTTTCCCGGCAAGATACGGTGAGTTGGCAGGTGTTGTGAGGCAAATGGACTGACTGAATTCCTTTGCTGGGCCTGGGAGAATTATGGAGAGTGTCGTAAACTGGAGCCAGCTTAAAGGGGGAGGGGTGACAGGGGGAAGTGAGGTTTGGTAGTAGTTGGATAAAAGACGAGTTACTGGTGCATCAATAAAGCTATAAATTAGAGATGCCTTAAGGGAGAGGGGCAGAGGATGTGGGGCGTCGTTGACAGTTGGTTAAATAATAAATTACTGGTAGGTACCTGAATGACAATTAATTGGATGCGGCTCAAGGGGAAAGGCCAGGGGAAGAGAAGTGTTGGTGGTAGATGGTCAAATAAAAAAATATATATATATTGGTAGAGTCTTAACTCTCTGGAATTCATAACTGATCGTTGTCTGAATTAGAGTATTTGAATATTGTTGGAATACAAAATCATCCCAGCAATGAGACTGAGGATGATCACTAGTAAAACTCCGGAATCTGAGACTCACTTTTCTCCCAAAAAGGAAAAAAAAAAAAGATTGGAGACAGCTATAAAAACACTAAAGAGGCGACCATAAGAGTATTACAACATGGCATTGTAATGACAGCTTCCATATGTTAGTGTTGTATAGTGGTGGTACGGAAATTCAGAACAACTAAGAGAGAGAGAGGGGGGGGGGAGGGTCAATAATATACGAGTATGTGAAATAAGTATTGACAAAGACGAGAATGAAAGTGTAAAAAGAATACTTGTTCCCCGCAAAACATTGTTAGGATCTGGGAAGAGGGAATGAAAGATTATGGGAAAGCGAACTCAAATTATCTCTTGAGGGCAACAGTGGGTTTTCATACACATCTGTGCGAGTGCTAGAATACACCAATGGTAACGCAGGTGTTCTGGTAACTCCCAGTTGAACACAGAATGGAGATAAGCAATGCAAGTGTACTTTTCTCTTACTCTCTGCATAAGCATTGGCATAAGAACACAAATCATGTCCGTAAATTAAGATATGTGGGCCCAGGTTGTTCTTTGCAAAGGGAGAAGCACATTTTAGCTGAGAAATGAGCTTGGACTGCACATGACTAAGAACTTGTATGTATAATTTCTACATAAACATACCCATAATATTCCGCTGCGCGCGCGCGCGCGCGCGCACACACACACACACACACACACACACACACACACACACACACACACACACACACACACACACACACACACACACACACACACACACACACACACACACACACACACACACACACACACACACACACACACATACACACACACACACACACACACACATCTGCTAACTTTACTTTGATTCAATCATTCAGGATGAACAAATATATCGAAAGAAATGATGTTTAACGAATGCTTATATATTATATTAACATTTTGCAACCACAATAAATTACCTGGTATGTAATCGAGAACAGTTATCTTTGTTGAGGCAGGGTGGTAATGAGTCAGTAAAGTATGATATACTGCTGAATACTTCGCTTGCATGGACATAAAAACGACGGTGCAGAAGTCACTTTGGAACCCCAGTAGGGCTGGTCTCTGTGTCTCTGACCCGAGGAAGAACTGGAGTACCGGGTCTTTATTTCACAGTGCCGTGAAATACCCTCATAGAGGAAACCTTACCTCCCTAGAGAAACTGTGCGTCTGGTGAAATTACGTTAGTTCTCTACCAACAGATACCTTCATCTGCAGAACTTGCCAGTCAGCTTGAGCAGGTTTTTCCTTCACAAAAAAGGAAAAAAAATCCATCTGGATCACAACATTTAAAAACGAAGCGTGAAATACACCAATGGAAGACAGACATAATAAAATTAGATCTGTCAAGCGTTTCTATGGGAAAAGCAGGAATGTCATCGGAAGATGAAGCTTGCGAAAAGTTTACGAGGAAAAATTAAACGTATCGTGGTTATAGATTTAGATTTGCATGGCTATAGTGACACAATTGTGAACGATTTGTTTTCTAGTTGTTTGTGTGTGTGTGTCTCTCTCTCTCTTTCTCTCTCTCTCTCTCTCTCTCTATCTGTAAACCTATGCAGAGAGAGAGAGAGATTAATACATATATATATACATATCACCACTGCCTTATCTGATTTTTTTTTTATCAAAACTGGCACGTACAGTGAAAGACAAAAGTCGTGACCTGGTTTAGTCCGAAGGCTAAGTGTAATACTGTATGTGAAACATGAGAGCTCCACCACCGCTACATATTTGTGGCTGACTAACCTGACTTTTCTCATGTTTCATATCTGCTGATGATGAGATGAGAGTATAAATGAACTCAGCAAAATCCGAAGCCTTACCATCCATTTGCGAGGTGAAATGTGAATCATAATTATTTGATCAGGTGATGACTGCTTGGCCGTTATATATTACAAAACGTCAGGTAGACCTTGTATGTACCTTGGTATGGAAAGGGCAAAACAGCATGCATTCAACTACTGGGAAGATGAGAGAGGTCATGATATACCTTTATTTAGGTGTAAAGAATCCCGAACAGATGGTTCAAACATTCGGCGTAAGCAGAACCGTAAACAGGTCTATTAGGCGATTTCGGGAGGTAGGCACAACGGACAGCAGTCATCGGGTCGCCCTAGTGTTAACACACCAGTAAATAATCACAGTGATGGAAGATAGCACCTGTAAGAAGTGCTTATTCCTTAAGAGACGAATTGAACTTAGAATGATGTTCACGAATAAATGTGCGTAGTCTTCCGTCTTCTGCGTTATGTCTTCGAACTCCAGCCTGTGGAATTCATTTTGCCACTCATAACAAAGCATTCGATTAGCATCATAAAGTAACTTTACCCTCATTTGTAACAGCGTTGTTTGATAAGAGGTAAAGAAAAACGCTTAAGCTAAGCAGAAATTAAATTACTTAAGAAGTAGAACCCAAATCCGGAAGTGTTTTAAGCTAATTGAATTGCAGTGTTCTTGACCTGGTATTAAAATAGAAAACACATAAGAAATTTTATATATATATATATATATATATATATATATATATATATATATATATATATATATATATATATATATATATATATATATATAAATTGAATTAACGGAAGGAAAAAAACACAAGTAAATGTATATATTTGGTTTGAAAAATGTGCTCGCATCCTCAGGCTCGTCACCTGGAGCAAATCCATGTCAGTGCTACCAACCGTACGTATGACGCAAAGCAGAACGCGCCAATTCTTTAGTCTTCAGCAGATGCTTTCAACTTCGATTAAACAATGTGTATGTGGATGTGGAATAATGTTATGCGAATTTGGTGCAGATCGATTGAAGCTCTTGGGTCAGAGCTACAGTTCAGGGTGTATCTCATGAAAGCATGATGCGATCCGAATCGAAATTAGGACAAGCATTGCGTATGTAAATACATAGAAGCTCTTCTGTTCTTGTGGAGATAATTCAAAGGTCATGGGCAAAATTCGGCGGAAGCGTCATTTTACACTCTTAGCACTGTATGTTGGTCAGGAAGTCGGTGGACTGCTAGAATCCCGGTGCTCACTCATATTTTGCTGAGGTAATGTTGAAAGATTTACTATATTGCGAGAGTATGTTCCGGATTATGGGGCTGCAGTACAATGAGGGCAAAGTTGGGTGTTCGAGTTTAATAACTTTTATTCTTGGCGGGCTACTTAAACAGAGAAGGGTGTTCGATAATGATCATAATGAGAAGTGAGTAACTTGTACAACAGGTAGGAGAAAACTGGGAGAGACACAGTTATATTAAGGTGAGGAAAACTAAAGCAGATGATTATAACGAAACTACTGAGGAAACGGTTGAATGATAATGACTGCACAACCTGGCCATGCTGAGCTGGTATACTGATTTCGGTTAAATGGCATTTAATTTTATATTTCCACTGAATCCCGGGAGAAATTTCTTTCGAGTAATTATTTACATAGGTTTACTTAGTTTACTCATGTAAGTATTCCCGATATGTTAATTTTGGTACATGAGAGTATGTCACACCAGTGAGTCGGTTATTTATGACACAATAAAAAATACTTGTTCCATCCTATCCTCAATAAGAACTTCACCACTGCTGCAAACCCGATTATACAACCTGAAAGTGAGGACCACAAATGAATCTGCACCATGCCATTTTTTCTTATGCCATTAGGCAAAGTTTCATAAACATTTTTTTTCTATATGCTAGGAAGAAGGTGGTGGAGTTAATGCCCCACCCCGTAAAATGAACTAACTAAACAAGCGAAAAAAGCTCCTCGGACCAGGACGGACCATAAGTTGACGACTGAGGAACGGACAAAGGACATTCTGAGGGTGGGGACATGGAATGTGAGAGGAGTGAATGATGAAGTGAAAGAGAGAGAGATTGTGCAGGTGCCTGAGGATGCAAGAGTGGATATATGTGGACTGACTGAAACTAAATGGAAGGGTGAAAGGGTGAGAGAATGGGAGTACGGTTTAGGAATATGTGCAGGAGCTAATGAGAATGAGAGGGCAAGAGAGGGAGTGTGTCTGATGATAAGCAAGAAGTGGAAGGAGAATATAAGAGAGTATGGAACAGTGGGTGCAAAGATTATATGGGTGAGGCTGAAAGTAGGTATACAAGCATGGGTGATTGTGTGTGCGTATGCACCGACAAAGGACCGAGTGGCAAGAGTGAAAGATGAGTTCTGGACGAGTGTAGAAGCACGCATGGACAAGTATGAGAGGAGTGAGAGAGTGTTTTTGATTGGAGATATGAATGGCAAAGTTGGGAATGTATAAGAGGATGGAGTGGTTGGTCAGTGGGGTGTGCCAGCTGAAGTAGATGGGAATGGTAGTGCTTTGTTGGACATCTGTGCTGGTAAGGGGTTGGCAATAGCTAACACCTACTTTTGGTGTAAGATGATCCACAGGTATACATGGAGAGTTATGAGCAGGATGGATGGTGAACTTGTTGAACGAAAGGCAATGATAGCCTATGTGTATGAGCGAATGAGAAGACAAGTGGTGGATGCATGAGTGTGGAGAGGGTGGGGGAATGGAATCTCGGACAATCATTTAGTGATGGCCAAGGTAAGGCTGCAAAGAAAATGGTTGAAGAGACAAAGGAGAAAACAGGAGGAAACAGCTCCTGTGAGAGGACAGGAGAAATTGCAAGGCAGTGAGAAAATGGCAGAGTATTAGAGCATAGTGGAAGAAAGACTGGGAAGGTATGAGCTAGAGCAGATGGAAGGGGTGGAAGACGTATGTAAGATATTCACGGAAGAGATAGGCGCAACGTGTGAGGTGGTTTGTGGAGTGAGGAGATGTAGGGGTGTGCAAGGGACAGCATGGTGGAATGATGAGGTGGAACGAGCTGTGCAACAAAAGAAGAAGGCATATAGTGAATGGCTAGCGAGTAGGGGTAGGGGAAAAGATGAGAGAGAGAAGAGAGGTATATGTGAGCAGGAGGAAGGTGAAGAGATTGGTGAAGGAGAGTAAGAAGAAAGTGGATGAAGAGTTTGGGAGGAATCTGAGTGTGAAATGGAGAGAGAGTAAGAAACTGTTTTGGAAGGAGGTAAAGAAAGTAAGGCAGTGTGAAAAGGGTAATAGTAGGGGAGTGAAAGATAGGAATAATAGATTGTTAGTGGAGAAGAGAGAGAAATTGAGGAGATGGAAACAGCACTTTGAGGATTTGTTTAATGTAGAGTGAGGGCAGTGCGAGTATAAGTGGTTGGGGAATGGCTGGGAGAAGGAAAGATGAGAGGAGGGAGGAAGAGATTAGTAGGCGGAAATAGTGGAAGCAATGAAAGAAGGTCAAGATGGAAAAGGCCCCAGGAATCGATGGAGTGTGTGGTGTAATGCTGAGGTACGGAGGTGAGATCGTACTGGAGTGGATATGGAAGTTATGTAGATTGGCTTGGGAAGAGGGAAGGGTTCCAGAGGACTGGAAATCGGGTATAATTGTTCCATTATACAAAGGAAAAGGGGAGAAGGAAGCTGGCAATGAAGGTAGACCATATGAGGGGTATTTGCCTTCTTAGTGGGACTGGAAAAATATCTGGTAGAATGTCCTCAGTGATGAGTTAGGCCTGTTAGAGGAGCTAACTGGAGAAGAACAAGGAGGATTTAGGAAGGGGAAAGGGTGTGTAGATCAGATATTTGTTCTAAGATGTTTGGTGGAGAAGCAATAGAGAAAAAGTGTATGCTGCCTTCATGGACTTGGAGAAAGCTTATGGCAGAGACAGATAGACAAGGTATGTGGAAGGTACTGAAAATATATGAGTGGAGGGAAATTGTTGAGTGCTCTGAAGAATATGTACGAAGGAGCTAAAGGCTGATGCAGGTGGATGGTGAGCTGAGTGAGTTCTTTGATCTCAAAGTGGGACTGAAACAGGGTTGTGTGATGTCTCCATGGCTGTTTAATATATACATGGATGGGGTTGTAAAGGAGGTGCAAGGTAGGGCAATGGATGTTGGGGTGCTATGTGTGAGACAATTTGGAAAGATTCCAGTGTTGTTGTTTGCTGATGACCACAGTGTTGTTGGTGAAGATGAATGGGAGTTACAAAGGGTTGGTGAATGAATTTGGGACAGTGTGTAGGAAGGAATCTGAAAGTAAAAAACTGGGAGTAAAGTTATGATGTTTGAGAGGAATGAACACCTCAGAATGCACAGTGAGGCTGGATGACAGGGTCATGGAAATGTGAGTCTGCATTCAAGTATGAGGTAGTGTGATGAGTAAGGATGGAACTTAGGGGGATGAAGTAGTAAATGGTACAGCAGGGAAGGAAGGTTGTTGGTTCACTGAAAGCAGTGATAGAAATAGGGAGGTGAATATGGAAGTTAAATGCTACAGATGTTAATGATCTCTACAATATATGGGAGCGAGGCATGGACCTTGCAAGAGGGGAACAAGTCAAGAGTGAGAGCAGTGGAAATGAGTTACATGAGAGGAGCATGTGGAGTGTCATGGAGGGACAGGTTGATGAATGAAGAAGTGAAAGAACGTTGTGTTGTGGATGTGGATGTAGTTGAGAAGATTAGGAGAAATACACTGAGGTGATTTGGACATGTGGAGAGAATGGAGAATGAAAGACTGACTAAGAGGGTGTATGTAGGTGAGGTGGAGGGAGGGAGAGGGAGGGGAAGACCGAGGATGAGGTGGAGGGATGGAGTTGAGAGGTATATGAGGAGGGGGTGAGTTGAGGGTGGGAAGTCGATAATTGAAGGTGACAGAGCGACTTGGAGGCGTTTTGTCTGTGGCCACCCTTTGCGGGATTAGGGCGATGAGCTATAGATAGATAGATAGAACAGAAGAAGGAACCAAAGGCCACGAGTCCGCAAAAACTGTTTCTTCCAAGAGAAAAACAAAATACTAGAGAGAGCCAAATTCAAGATCAATTCATTCAGAACTACTGGACACTTTGCGTTGAAGACTAGAAATCGTAGCTAGCAGGAAATACAGACAGAGGGAGACAGTTCCAGAGCTGATCTGTTGCATAAATGAAGGACTGGGAGTGACGGTTAACTCTAGCATTAGAGAGCTGGACAGAAAAGGGATGAAAGTTTGCTGCTAAACGGGTGCTACATGCCTGTCGTAGAGGTGGAGGAATGCAATCAGACAGTTCAGAGGAGCAGTGACCATTGAAACAGCGATAGAAAAAAAGTTAAAGATGCAACAGTGCGGCAAAGAGACAGAGGTTGAAGGGAGCCAGTAGGAGGAGAGTTAATGAGACAGATAGCCTTTGACTCCACCCTATTGAGACGAGCTGTATGTGGGAAACCTCCCCACACATGAGAGTTGTACTCTACACAGGGGCGGATAAAACCCGAGTATAAAGTCAACAGTTGTGCAGGGGTAAAGAAGGAACAGAGTCGGCTTAGCAAAGCCAATCACTTGGAAGCAAATTTTACAAGGGATGCAGCATGATCTTTCCAAGATAAGTCCCGAGTGAATGAAACTCCAAGCATGTTCAAGGATGATGCAGGATGCAGCTGGATATTATTAACCCTTACACCGCGGGCTTGTTTTCCTATGTTTTGCGTGTCCTGCGGGCATTTTCGGGCACCGACAGACTCTCAAAAAATATTTGCCCTAAAATCAGTTATTAGTCCTAGATTATTAAAATTACATATGCATATGGCACATACCTTCAGCTTTCTCCTGAGATAATTGTTGAGCCTTCGTCGATTACCGTAGGACTTGTGGAGACCTCTGAAGTTGGGTAACGAAGTCTCCACTTTACACTTCCCGACAACCCGTAATATGATTAGCACAGCCAGATATTATCACTAGAAACACTATTCTATGATTATCAAGTAGTTTGGGATCCATACTCCAAAAAAAAACCACTGTGAAAGCAATGAAAATTACGAGCGCGTATGATCTTCCCACTTGCGCTAGTTCGCTGTTGGTATTCTGTCATTTATTATTCATAAAACCCCTCACACTTTATATTTCTATTACTGTATAACACTTACATATATCTGCAGTCTTTATCCATAAGTTTCCTTCAGTATTATTAGTTTATTGTCACTAAAGTCATTCAATTTATCATTCAGTAAAATATGTAGAGAGCCACGGATTCACTTTCACTGTTATAACCTCAAGTATTTGTACTCATATTCTTATATTACTAATTATTTACATTTCTATTTACATTTTCTATTATATTTTCAATATTTACACTTCTATTTTACTTACACTATGCTATTCACTGTCACTTGCAGTAACATAAAACTATATTACACTGTTCAGTCATATATAATGTACATCCATTGCTTTCACTTGCTATTTACACATTATTTACACATTATTTTCATTTCCCACTTGCACTTTTAGAACTGCTTCTGGCTGTGGTAATCAAAGAAGCAGGTAACACAGAGGGGAACCTGGCACTCAGCGCACTGCCAAGAGGTGCGTTTGTGCTCAGGTGTGCGTCGGGTGGCTATGTACACACACCTGGCACCTGCGGATCGCAGCCTTCCTCTTGGTTGTGGCAGGCATTTGCACCAGTCTGTGCCGATCCATGTACGCCCTCTGCTCAATTCTGTTGGGAAGTGTTACTGCATGGTGCCTTGGAGTTACCGCTGTCACCCTACCACATCTTTCAAGCAGCTGCTGAACACAAGTCCTGGCGAACAACCTCAGGGAGAAGGACTTGGGTGTCTTGACCTTCATCTTGTACATGATGAAGGCGTTCAGCATCGTCATGTCTATGAGATGCAGAAAAACTTTCCTGTACCACCTAGTATTCTTCCTGAGGCAGTCGATCTCTCCAATTATCATGTCGGACTTGTCCACCAGCCACATGTTGATTTTGTAGTCTAAGACAGCATCAGGTTTCCTCACAGGTTCGCCTGTCCTATGGTCGACCTTCCCACTGTCTGTCATTTCCTCCTTGTGTACGGTGGTGAGCATGTGCATGACCCTCTTGTCATGCCACCGTATTGCCAGCATCTTCTCAGACTTGCGCTGGTGCACATCTCCTCGCTGCGAGGTTCCTGCCTCTGGGAATTTAGGGAAGTGGGCACGATTACTCTTGACAGTGCCGCAGGAGCCGATGCCGTGCTCTGAAAGGTATTTGGCAAGTTTAGGTGCTGTATAATAGTTGTCTGTATACAGCACATGATTCCCACCAAAATGGCTTCACCAGGAGCACTTTCACTACACAGCCTGAGAAGCCAAGGGGTGTGTTTTATCAAGATCGACAGTGCTGGCTGAATAAACAACCCGAAGTCAAGGATGTACCCACGTCTTACAGTACCACAGTACAAAGAACTTGATTCCAAAGCGATGGCAGTTTGCTTGGGAGCTAGCACTGCCCAAACCTAAGACGTCCTCTGAACAAACCAAGGATTCGTCAGTGACAACCTTCTGAAAGGGGTGGAAGAATATCATAAACTTATCCTTCATTCTGCTCAGAATCTCCCGGATCTTCCAGAGTGGGTCGGTTTGGGAAGGTACATCGTTGTCAGCAAAGTGCAGGTTTCCCATGATGTTCCGGAAGCGATCTCTGGCAAATATGCTCTGAAGGTGGGTGAGGGTAGTAAGGGGTCCATGGACCAGTATTCTTCCAACTCATGCTTCTTTGAGTGTGGCATGAGAAACATGAGGGCGAAAAACACATACAGCTCCTGCACTCCCAGCATGGACCACTGTTGCATCTTGGCTGCACCTGTACCACTTGCAGCATATTGTGATTCATACCTGTTGATCTCATCACATATGTGCTGCATGACTTCGTCATCGAGGAAGGCCAAAAGGAAGTCCACACACTCAGCATCCTCGTCAAGAGTGAAGGCAGGCTGTATTCCTGAGGAACTCTCATCGAAATGGAGATGTTCAGGGACAAAATCGGACCCTTCCGTCCACGTGAAGGCGTCCAGGATTCCCTGTCGTGGCGGTGTAGGGTGGGTGAGGATGGAGGGTGGCTGTGAGGCAGATTTATCTGTTCAAGGTCACTCGCACTGACCCTGGGTTGCCGTACAGCACTAGCAGCCCTTACTCTACTGGCAACTCTACTTTCTGGGATGAGGGGATTTACTTCTTCCTCTACGGCCTGCCTTCACTGTTGATGCTGGTGGTGACTCTGACGACGAAGTCTCCGGAGAAAATTCAGCAGAAGAAGAGGAAGAAATGAGTGAAGTGGGGCTTGGGGAACGGGGAGGTGATTCACCTCGGGACTCATGGCGGGCTGGGTCACGCGGGGCCATTGTCCTGGGGCTAACCTGCTGCCTTTTCATTCCCTTCCCAAATTCCTTCCCTTGCTGCACTAATGGCTCCTTTCCCTTGGAGCTAGGGATAACTTGGGACACTGAAGCACTCGTACTAGTAGTTTCCGGCACGATTTCCTCACCCGGCTCATCACACGAATCCCCCGAAGGGTCATAGTCACTATCCATCATTATCATTGATAATTCGGCTAGTTCATGTTCCACTGCAGAGTCACTTAGTCCTTTCCTGTTTCCCCCACGAGTTTTTCTGGGTGTAGAGGTCACGGGGCCCTTTGCAATGGGTGCAGAAGCGGCAGAAATGGCAGGGCGCTAGTGCGACATGCTTTGACCACAGGGGAGGACAAGGAACTAAATGGCGCGGCTTATCTGAGAAGGCAGGGGTTGACAGTGACAATGGGGCTGACAGCTGCTAACTTACATGCTAAGAAATTATTTTTAGGAAATCTCGGCAATACATAAAGAAATAGGTAGTTCCAGGTGAGTGTAAATGTCACTTAGGCTTCTCCCTTCCTTTCTGATATATATTTTTATTACAGAAATAGATTACAAGGCATAATTCAAAGGGGAAATTACCGTGGGAATTTAGCGAATGAATGCATGTGAGGTGTTGTCAGGTGATAATTGGCCAATTCCTGGTGTATACCACTATCACTTACCTTATTTTTTTTGGTATATATTATTTTGTATAAGTATAGGGCATAGGGCTTATTTCAATGGATGAAATCTGTGTGGGAAATGCTGGGGAGACTATGCCAGCACAGCACAGCAGGGCAGGCGATAGGAAAGGGTAAAGGAGGTGAGGTAGGGGAGGGTGAGAGGGTACTGGAGGAGGTAGGGGAGGGGAGTCAAGACCGGGGGAAAATGGCTAAATTGTCAACAATGGATGGGAGTACAGATGAGATTAGGAGTGCGGACTATTGGTGGACAAGTAGCAATCCCAGCCTTTAAAAAATGATTAGTAGGAAACCTCGAAAATACAGAAAAAAGTAGGTAGTTCCAGGTGAATGTAAATATTCACTTTGGCACAGCCTCCCTTCCTTTCTTATATATTTTTTTTTACAAGCATAGATTATACGGCATATTTCAAAGGGAAAATTTCCGTGAGAAATTAGCGAACGAGTGCACGTGAGGTGTTGTCAGGTGATAATTAGCCAAATCAAGGTGTATAGCACTATCTTTTACCTTATTTCTTTTTGGTATATATTATTTTGTATAAGAATAGGGCATAGGGCTTATTTCAATGGATGAAATCAGTGGATAATTCTGGGGGAAATTTGCTTTAGCGCAGAGCAGCCGGGGAAGTGAGAGGACAGGGTAATGGAGGGGAGGTAGGGAGGGGAGTCAGGAACGGGAAAAAATAGCTAAATTGTCAACAATGGATGGGAGTACAGATGAGATTTGGAGTGCTGAGTAGTGTTGGACATTGGCAGTAATAATAGATGATACAAGCCACCACTTGTAAGCCCAGGATAATTCAAAATAACACAGAATCACAAAAGTGACACTTCATGGTATGATCCATTGCGCCTGAGCATCTGAAAATGACTGCCCGTGGGTCAAAGGAGATTCAAACTTGTTGATCAGACCTCCTCTTGGAAGATTACGTCTGGTTGATAGGTGTAAGAACTGAGTCTTTGATGAATTAAAAACAAGATTATTGTTACCCTAGTCAGAGATACGATCCATGTCAGACATTAGGCGTCCTATAGCTTCAGCCTTTGTTTGTTAAGTAACTGCTGAGATAGACGTTGTGAGAACCGAATGGAAAGGTGTAGGGTGGAGTCATCAGCCTACGGGTGGATTGGGTTAGATGTACAGCTTAGGTCATTGATGAATAAAAGGAAGGGAGTTTGTAATAGGACAGAGCTGTGAGGAACACCACTATTGATAGATCTAGGAGAAGAACGATGGTCATCTACAACAGTGGCTATAGAACAACCAGAAAGGAAACTATAGATGAAGGCACAGATAGAAGGATAGAAACCATAAGAGGGCAGTTTGGAAATTAAAGATTTATGCCAGACTCGATCAAAGGCCTTTGAGATGTCAACTGCAATGGCAAAGTTTTCGCCAAAGTCCCGGAAGGGGGATGACCAGGAGTCTGAAAGGTAGGCGAGAAGATCGCCAGTGGAGCATCCCTGACGGAACTCATACTGATGATCAGAAAGGTTCTGATATGATAGATGCTTTTAAATTTTTCTATTAAGGATTGACTCAAAAACTTTTGATATACAGGATGTTAAAGCAATTGGACGATAGTTGGAGCGCTGGGAATGATCACTCTTCTTTGGGACTGGCTAAATGAGAGCAAACTTCCAGCAAGAAGGAGAGGTACAAATTGATAGACAAAAGCCTAGGCAGGGTGTAAGCACAGAAGCACAGTTTTTGAGGACATCAGGAAGGACTCCATCAGGCCCATATGCCTTGTTAGTACGGAGGCCTGTGATGGCAGAATATACTTGAGCTGAAGAATTTTTAATGTCATCCATGAGAAAGTCAGAAGGGGGAAGTGATGGAGGAACAGCACCGGAATCGTCTAAGATGGAATTGAAGGAGAAAGTCTGAGTGAAGAGATCTGCTTTATCAGTAGAAGAAATAGCTGCAAACCAATTAGAGTAGAAGAGAGGAGAGAAGGATGATGAGGTTAAGTTGTTAAAAAGGTTTTTGGCAAGGTGCCAGAAGGAGCAGGAAGAATTCGAGTTGGATAGTTGACAGCATTTAGTACAGATGAAATTATTTTTATCAGAGCAAAGAACAGACCGAGCACGATTCCGGGCAGACACATAAAAAACATGTGATTCAAGGGTGAGTTGGCTCCGGTACCTTTTATAGGCTCTTCTCCTTGTTCCACACAGCATTAGAACAAGCGTGATTAAATCAAGGCTTTATTGCATTAGTTAAAGGATATGAGAAAGGAATGTATGCTTCCATGCCCAAGAGAATAACCTCTGTAATGTGCAAGGCACACTCAGATGGCTCCCAGCCACAAAAGCAATAATCATTCCAGGGAAAATCAAAGAAGTACTGCCTGAGGACCTCCCAGTCTGCAGTTCCAAAGTGCCACAGGCGACGTTTCTTTGGAGGGTCAACAGGCCGTACTGGAGAGATAGGACAGGTTAAGGTAATAAGGTTGTGATCGGAGCAGCCCAATGGAGAGAAAAGATTAACAGTGTAAGCAGAAGGATTAGTTATAAGGAAGAGGTCAAGTATATTGGAGCTCTCTCCAAGGCAGTCAGGGATACAGGTAGGGTGCTGTACAAGCTGCTCTAGGTCATTAAGGATAGAAGAGATGTGAATGGATCAAGTACAGAAGAAGGAGAGAAAGCCAAATACATGGTGACTACATTGAAATCTCCCTCAGAATGGAGATTTCTGAAGAGAAATGGATAGAATGTGTTCCATCGTAGAAGTAAGTTAGTCGAAGAATTTTTGATAGTAGAATTAGGATGGATAAGTAAACAGCACAGGATATATTTGGTCAGAGAATGAGAGAAAGCTGAGCCACAGTGTAGAGGTGGAAGAATTGAAGTTCGAAGTAACACAGAAACAAGATAAGTCGTTGCATATATATACACAACAGCCACCTTTGGCTTTGAAATTAGTATAAAGTAGGAGGATACAAAAAATGGTTTGCTGTCAGTTGCCTCAGACAGCTGAGTCTCAGTTAGGAAAACGTGAGGTTTAGAGAACGAGAGGTGGTGCCGATATTCCCCTGATTAACCCGCTAATGGTGGCGTCTTTACAAGGCATCTTTGCAGCAGACCCAGGAAATTTTGTTCAGCTGATTTTTTCATAGGAATCTGACTGTTAATGCTGGTATCATTAACTTTCTTATGGTGTGAAGAACAACATTCTAACCAATACGATGCGATCAGTTTCTGCTGAGTGTGACTCAAAGGAACTTAAGAGCCTCAGGCATCCTTGTTAATTTTATAATCGACATTTAGAATTCAGTAAAATCAAAATCTGTCAACCAGAAACGTACCAATCAGCCAACAGCATGCCGACAAAAATTTCCATAAATGTTCTTCTAAAAACATTGGTTTATATATATATATATATATATATATATATATATATATATATATATATATTTATTTATTTATTTATTTATTTACAGACCTCTGTGGTACAGTGGTAAAGTGTGTGCATTCTCACGTACACTGAAGAACGAGGGTTTGCGCCCGCCAGAGCAATAAACTTAGGAGCTTTCTTCTGGTCACGTTCTGCATTGCTTGGACTAAGGATACTGTGATTGAACCACTGTCGCATAGTATAAAGTATGCTTGCACTTGATCGGCTTGAGGCGGGCCGATTACACTTGGTTCACAGACTACACACATCCAAAGCCACTCCAACACT
>NC_137055.1:26572543-26582543 GCF_032717465.1 Coenobita brevimanus
TTGACCTACTATGGGAAACACTCAGGCTCAGATCTAGGGAAAGTAACAGCAAATATTTCCACTATTAAGAAAACCTTGTTAGCTAGCCTAGAAAACTTAAGTTGGGTCACAGATGATGGTATTATATCACCAGTGCATGTCGTTGACTTCATTGGCTACATATCAGACCTATGGAGATTTCCTGAAAGGGTGGTAAAACTAGCCAGAACAATCCTATATAATCCAGGGATGTGTTTACTTGTTTTCATTTATGTGGTGGAATTAAACTGCAGCAAAGCTGGCATGACTGACACATCATAGGCCAACAGGAGAGGGATCAAAGTGCCAGAAATTGTAGCAGTTATAAATAATCAAGTCCTGGCAAGGACCAGAGACAATTAATCTCGATCAGTTCAAAAACAAACACACAGTCAAGTTAGCTCAAGGACTCGTTCCCACACACCAGTAACAGGGTGATACAAAAGTCTGGCTGAAGTCACAGTAGACACGGGCTGGCAAAAACACAAAGCAAATGGAAGCTCACCTCGTAGGTTGAACGCAAGTAACACTTTCTGTTACTATTGTGCAAATCCTGGTCACACAAAAGCTGAGTGTTACGTTAAGAATAAAGAAGACAGGCAAAAGGCAAAAGGGTTTGAACTGTATTGCAGGGACCATAAATCTTTCAGTCACCGGACCTCAGACTATAAAACAATAGAAAAATTGGTATCCATCTGTAGACTGGGGGAAGGTCGTACCAGCACAAAAGACGACAACACATGAAACAACCAAATAAATAAATAAATAATAAAAATAGGAAGTGTTTTTGTAAATGAAAGTATTTTGGTCTCTGCTGTATGAGAAGAGGAAAAGATTTCATAGGGTGGGAAAGGTGGTCCGGATGATATATATATATATATATATATATATATATATATATATATATATATATATATACACACAGTTACCACAAATTGACTTGGGACCTCCCCCCCAGAAGGTATTAAAAAACACAAAGTCATAGTATATCACATTTTTGGTTCATGAAATGCCATTCATTAACCCGAGACGTCCCGTTGACGTATGGGTACATTGCAACATTTTGCATTTGCCAGTCCTGACAACGTACTGGTACGTCGTGCAATTGCAAGGTCCCTAATTTACACAATTTTCAATTCTCGCGTGTGATTTTTCACACGTATACATGGGACACCTTCCTCTATTCCTCTACAAGATGCCAAGCAGGGACAATGCCTTACACTGCATAACCTCCCCCCCCCCGCATGCCATTGTCTCGGCAATTCACCTGTTACCAGTGACCTGGCCAATAAAGACATTCAGGGCCAGAGTGATTCCCCAATTGATGACAATGTGGAGGACAAAGTTTACATAGCATTAGAGGAAGAAACAGTCAGAAATGATGATCAGGTAAGGTGGCAAAAGAAGGTCATGTATGGTGATCAGTTAGTGAGTGAAACAATGCTTAAAATGCCTCTATTACTATATGAAAACCAATATACTCTCGTACTACATATAAATTCGTTCATTCATTCATTGCCAGACGCCATGTATCCCAAACGGGGTGGCCAACGGCTTAGAGTTAATTGTTTTACAGGAAGGGGCACTAATCCTCCACCAACCCCACTTGAAACGTTGGGAGAACGTTATGCCAACAGCATCTGGTGTTCCCAGGCGGTCACCCATCTAAGTACTAACCAGACCCAGATTCGTACCAAGTAAATAAATAAATACCGTTTATGAGTGGTGTGAAATAGTTACCCTCCCATAGAACTCGTTTTCTTTGGTGCCAGCCTGTTAGAAAACCCAGTCAGGTAAGGAGGTACTGCTACCTGGATCGAATATTTTAAACCTCAGGTGAGCAATTTCTCTATGAAATTTCGATGTGTCTCACCAAAATAAGAGGTTTTAGCCAAAAAAAAAAAAAAAAAAATCGAAAATACCTCAGAACTGGGGGATGTCGGAGGTGCGAAATAGCTCGGGACGTGACTGGTTAATATGAAATCATGTTTCCCTTGTTGTTCAGACCAGTTGGATGCGTTTTGGCATGGAATCACTTAGATCTCTAAAGTAATCTAAGGACATTTCTTTGCACCAAACATTTGTCAATTCATTCTTGAGGTTGTCCATATTTGGTGTCTTCTTCTTTGCCATGATTTTCTTCATCTTTGCCCAGCAGTTTTCTATCGGATTTAGATCCGGACTGTTGCCAGGCCCGTCAAGGACCTCAATCCGATTATCATGAAGCCATTTTGTCACTTCTCTTGACTTGTGACATGGAGCTGAATCGTGCATGAAAAAGTCACACCCACGAATAGCATAAAGGTTTCAGAACTTGAATGTACGGGTCACCATTCGTCATCAAGTTCTTAGGAAGAAAGTAGAGGCCTCCCCTTCCCATTTCACCTGAGAAACACCCCACACCATTTCTGACTGTGGGTGCTTAACAGTCAGCACGGTGTAAGCAGGGTCATATCAACTATGGGAGGCAGGGCGACGAACCTTGGCAGAAAGCACCTGGAACACTTGAAATGTGCTTTCATCGGAAAACATAACTTTTCTCTACTCATCCGATGTCCAGTGTACATACTTCTTGGCAAACTGAATGCACTGCTTCTTCATGCAAAGTGGTTTTTTGGCTGTGGCGTGGCTTGGCAAACCCAGCTCCTTCTGCAAACAGTGTTGGATAGTTCGAATTGAGACGACTTGTAACAGCTGGGGATGCATTCTCATCAATTCTGCTGCTGTCAGTCGAGGATACTTGATTACTTCCCTCTCCAGAAGCGTATCTGTACCTCTGGAAGTCGTCCTCTTCTTTCCACCACCATGCTTGTGCTCTGTTACAACATCAAGTAGGCCGCATGGTGTAGCAAGAAGGTCGACTTTGCGAGTCCAGTACGTTCACAAATCGTGTTGATAGGGTCATTATCCTGCCTCCATGCAATGATACGGACCCTCTCATCCTTTGACGACTCGACTCTAGGAAAATAACAGGGCAAACAGTAATGCATACGAAAAAAAAAAAAGAGGGTTGCTCCTCGGAGCGACGGGAACATACACTCCCACTCTTGCTTCTGGGCAAGCACTGACGTGCTGAATGTTTTACCAGTACCTCTCGCAAACACCAGACGAGTTGCCAATTACTTCTTGACCCAAAAATTCACCTGGTAGAGGTGGAAACTCAAAGCAAAGACAGATAACTCTCCCACAGCAATTCTGTGTGTAGGTCCTAAGTCAATTTCAAGTGGGTCTATATATATATATATATATATATATATATATATATATATATATATATATATATATATGAGAGAGAGAGAGACTACGAGCTAATAGGCAGCTTAGTCCCTTCTGAACTCATACGGGTATTGGTTCAACAGCATGTATTGTTCTTCTATAGTTTCCTAACCTTACTGTTGTGGTTAGCTTTGTAATTTATACCATACGATTTCGACACTTCACAACTAAACCAGTGAGAAAAATCCTTGGAAAACACCATGTGGTTGTTGATAATTCATTGCTGTGTAGGCGTCTTCATCGTAAAAACTAATAAGGATTCTTGATGAATATAGTCCCTATAAGTGTACATACTGGCTGTCTGGCAAGCCGATCCATGTGAGCCACAGAGTCACCCTAGTCGTTGCTGTCCATCAGTACTGTTGTTATTTCATTGTCTCCGAACTCTGTGCCTTCGGTAGTGTTCCTTTTTAAAAGTCCCTCACATGTTCCATTGTTCAGGGTTCCTTGATTTTAGTGTTCCATTTACATCTTGCGTCCCAGGATTCTCCGCCATGTTTTCTGTCATTAGTGCCAGTTGTCCCTTATCATATGAAACTGCTTTTTCCTCCTGCCATTGTTCTCCTTCTCATAGTTTCTTTTGTTAATAATAATGAATTTTTCGCTATGTTCTTCTAATGCAGTCATATTCTTGCTAATATGCTTCCTTGCAGCCTATATGGCTGTTTTTCTTTCGGTTTGATCACTTTCATATTTGTGGCTTCCTCAAAAGATGTCCTGACAACAGTACTTTGCTTTTGTCTTAAATTTATTAGTAAATTTAATTAATGTCCCTGTGTATTTTGTCTTTGATCTGTAAATAATTTTTTCCTTGGTTGGCCATTCCAGATAGGTCTGTTATTACATTGAATGAGTACCATTCTTTATCCTAGAATTAATTTGCATAGCGAGTTAGAGCTTTTATGATAACCGAACTTATTATTATAATTATTATTTAATGATTACTGAGCAAGGCATCCTCAGCTAAACCTGATTATAATAAATATGGATTATAATAGACAAAGAGGGGGTGAACGCTTCGACTGGGGAGATGTGAGATTGTGTTGTGTGGCAATACTCGTCAGCGTTCACTGTGCAGAGAGCGAATGAGAGGATAGGGTGGAGAGCTGACTGGCGAGAGAGAGAAGTGACTGGTTATTGGGGAAGAGAGGATAAGTGCAATGATGAAAGCGAAAAATGCAAGAAGCAGGAAGGAGGGGGACAGGGAGAAATGGAGAAGATGAAATATGAGTGAAAGAGAGAAGTAGGAAAAGGGAAAGTACACAGCAATTGGTACAGAGTCGAGAAAGAGAGATTGAGGGATGGAGGGAGACATATATAAAAATGCAATAGGGAGAACTAAAAACATTGTGATTTTAGTTAACTGCGTCAGCCTGAGGAGGTCGTTGTTTTCTTATTTTAACTGTTTCCGTACAAATTTATTCAGCTCAGAAAAGATCCCTCAAGCTGAACGAGCTCATTAAGACTGTCTCTAACCATTTCAGTTGGAAGCGTCTCTACTGGCCTGAATAAAATCGTGTGAAGTTAGCAAGAATAGAAGAAACGATAAAAGACATCCTGTGAAGAGACTTGTGAGTGGCTGAATAATGTGCAAAGAAAGGGATAACAGAATAATGTGAGGGAATGTAAATATGGAGATAAACGATGCAAAACAGAGAGAGAGAGAGAGAGAGAGAGAGAGAGAGAGAGAGAGAGAGAGAGAGAGAGAGAGACAGATAGACAGACAAAGACAGAAAGGGGGAAGGTTAAAAGAGGATATACGGTAATGAAACACACACACACACACACACACACACACACACACACACACACAAATTAAGGTCGGCAGTAGGAATAGGAATTAAGGACAGCTAAATGTTTTTCCTGTCGAAAACTGTTAATGGTTTCCTACCCTGCATCCTGTAACTAAGGATTTATGGTCACTGTGTGTGTGTGTGTGTACGAGAGAGAGAGAGAGAGAGAGAGAGAGAGAGAGAGAGAGAGAGAAGCAGGTATTTATATGAATACAACAATTGTCCGCAATATCGGTGCATGTTCACATCAAATATTATTCTATGCTGTCAGCGTTTTTTTTTTTTTGTGTGTGTGTGTTATTACATTTCATAAGTGACGAACCACCTGCGACATATTTCGAAATAAGGCTTTTGGTCTGTTTCGAAACTGTAAATCATATATCAGAAGAAAATAGTAACACAGTTGTCTCTGATCTGAAATATCTTTTAAGAACATATAGAACAGATCACATAAATCGAAGGGACGAGGAACTAAGGTTAGAATCAATATTCCTCCTCCTCCGCATCATCACCATAATCTGGGTCCCCAACGCCCAACCTGCTGATGGGAGGTATGGGGGGGATGAGGGATGAATGGATGGTTCGGGATGCTTTTCAGTTTCGTCTAATATTTATAACTGTTCATTTTCTACCAATTGTTCTTGCGCATGTTCTTGAGCATGTGGGGTTACAAATAAGGAGGTGAAAGAACACTGTAGTGTGGATGTGTGTGTGATAGAAAGCGTTAGGAGCAATACATTGAGATGGTTTGGCAATGTGGAGAGGATGGAGAATGTGAGACTAACTAGGAGAGTGTATGCGACTGAAGTGGAGGGGGGTTAAAGAAAGGTGGAGGCCTCGGATGAGATGGAGGAATGGAGTGGAGAGGTTTATGAGAGAAAGGGTGCGAGCTGGGAGCAGGGCTGTGAAATGGCGTTGGACAGGCTACATGGAGACGATTTGTTTGTCGCCACCCCTTATGGGATTGAGGCGTCTGGCAATAGAGAGACAGATTGATAGTCGCGTTCCGCTCTGACCGAAGGGTCGGAGGATCGAATCCACCCAAGGGTCATTGGTAGACATCAGGAAGAGCATCCGGTCATAAAATGCTACACGCTCCAGTCCAAAAGTCCTCTACCCAGGGACAACACCTTAGCCCTTCAGGGATACCAGGCGTAAAACCAAATTATGTATTTTTTTCTACCAGCTATAATAAGCAATGACAGTAACTGAGCATGTGATGAGAACAGGAAAAGGGTCGGTCAAATCTGTCTTTGTCGTACACGTATAGTAAATGAATTAGGATGTTTTGTAATTTATTGTGTTCCGTAGGTCCTTCAGCCCAAAGTGTTCTCTCGTACGTTGAATATATTGCTTGGTCGTAGTACGGAAACAAATTAGATTTCCTCAGCCTCAAGAGGTTAGTGGAGACTGTTCCTAGCCCCTTTAACAAGAAGGGTTCTTCCAATGCTGAGCATAATTCCATGATGGTAGTAACAGTTATGTATATGAAAAACATCTTTGCATTAAAGAGACTAAAAACGTAAGAACTAGTTATATATATCCCAGCAAGAATCTGTGAAAGCAAAACAATTTTCTGAGAATGGGGGCAGTGATCTCAAGATGAGGATAAGTTACACGGAGCCCAACTCCCTTTGCACCGATATCTCCTACTGCCAATTAATGAGTTCGCTTCAGTCAGGAAAAATGCAAACCTCTTTATCAGCTGCTTCCAAACCAATAGAGACTAATGAAGAATGCGAGATAAAAGGAGACCTGATTAAGGAAAGAAAAAGTACTAACCAATAAAAGGTTTTAGTTAGGTCACTATCACGCCCCAGAATATACATATGGGCGTGAAGGGATAAACACCAATTTGGAAAGATAGGAAAATACAGGCGGGGATGGATATGAGTTTACAGATTCACAATCAGAGGATTCTGTTAACGTGTCCAAACAAAGATCAAACGTTCAGGCAAGCATCTATCTATCTATCTATTGCTAGACGCCTCAATCCCGTTTGGGGTGGCCACAAACAAATCGCCTCCAAGTCGCCCTGTCCCCCGCCATTTCACTACCCTGCTCCCAACTCACACCCCCCTCTCTCATATACCTCTCCACCCCATCCCTCCATCTCATCCTCGGCCTCCCCCTCCCTCTTCCCCCCTCCACCTCACTCACATACACTCTCTTCGTCAGTCTTTCACCCTCCATCCTCTCCACATGGCCAAACCACCTCAGTGTGGTTATGAATACAACACATACAGAAGCTCTCAAGACTGAGCGCACTCTGTGTACACACACAGCACATCGGCTGCACCACACTACCGTGCAGACGTGACGGAAGTATGCACGGGTTATTCTACTCAACTCTCGTTGCGCTCACAGGCACACTCTCACAAAAACAACACATACGTTGGTTTATAGACAAAAATAAACGACAACAGCTGTTCGAACACCACTGTTATAAAGTATAAAGTTGCTATGTTTATATCCACTCATGAACCTGAGCGTTGTGAGTAAGGTGACAGAAGCATTCAGTGTGAACCGATCATGAGGAAAGAAAATCAACCTATAAACGCTTCAGTTAAGTACTGCATCTATGACCGACTCTCCTGTTTTCACATACATCTCTTTTGTTCAACAGTCAGGGACAAAGTTTCGTCAATAATTATTCTACAGCAAATTAACCATATCAGGCGTTCTCAGCCAATAGCCAGCAGAGGAACGTAAGGAGCAGATGTGGTGGACTGCCCGGCGAACTAATGTCTCCGACTCTACCTGAACGTTGCGAGGACGTTAACAACTATTCTGTATGACTGTGGTCATGACGCTACAACCTTAGTCCAAACTCTTATGTTTATTACTGTGTTTCTTTTTTATGCAGTTTTTTGTCCTTGTGTATTTCTCCTTTGTTATGAAGCTAGGGAGGGAAAATAGCGTCTGCTTCACTCTTAAAACATATCAGCCATACCTGTAAATGAGTTATTTGATAGAAGCATGTGGAGACACATGGAGAGACAGACTGACAAATGTGGAAGTCAAGGAGAGTTGTGATGTGGGTGTGGATGTGATAGAGTCAGAAGAAATACACTGAGGTGGTTTGGCCATGTGTGAAGGATGGAGAACAAGAAACTGTCGAGGAAAGTGTATGTGAGGTGGAGGGGGGGAGAGGGGGAAGGAGGAGGCAATAATGAGATGGAGGGATGGAGAGGAGAGGTATATCAGAGAGGAGGGGGGAGGGGAGCTAGGAGCAGGGCAGTGAAATGGCGGGGGAGAGGGCGACATGTAGGCGAAGTGTTTGTGGTCACCCCTGAAGGGATCAAGGCGTCTGGCAATAGATAGATGGATAGACATACCTGCAGTAGGTCCGTGTCCAGCTACACCCCAGGGGATCATATCCATACAACCAGTTTTACCCCATGGGCTTATTTTCACTCCATGAAGCCGTTTTCCAACCAGGCTCACTTTCCCCCTTGGACCAATTTTCCTTATTGACCTACTTATTCTTCCCAAAGACCCATTTCATCCATTGGAAATTTTTGCCTCATAAACCTATTTTTCCCTGTAGGCCTATTTTGTCCCATGGGTCTGATTCCCTGGTGGACCTATTACTCTGTTTGGGGTTTGTAAAACACAGAATGTTGACCTTGAACTCATCCAAAAACTCTTTTATTTGATCATTTTTGTTTTCAGTGGTCCCAATATTCACCAGAACAATACTCAGCTATCCTTAGATCTTTTAGAAATATTCGAGGAAGAAAAATCAGCATTCTCTATTAACCTTTAATTGTGAGATACCATCACACGACAAGCTGTCAGGGAGGTAAATTGGGCAACTGCATCAAACGGCATCTTTAGTGACGAGCATTATGCACAACGGAGCGAATAATACTGGCAAGTATTTCTTTTATATTTCTTTAAACAATAATAATACCCGGATTTTTTTTTTTGTCGAATTCTTTAGTAAATGGTTGTTTGAGTGAGTGAACGAGAACTCTTACACACAAAGTTTCATCACCAGGTCGGCAACTGGATGAAGGTGTAAACTGGGGCAGCCTCTAATCGTGCAACTTTGTCAAAATATTGAGCTAACAGATATGAATTATTATTATTTTTTTTGTCCTTAAAGAATTACTGTAGTATGACCATGAGAAAAAATACCTTCTCAAAATTAGTCATTGTAATTAAAAAGAAAATGATTCCAAATATTGTCAGAGTGACAAACTTGCTGAATTAAAAAAAAAAAAAGAATGTTTTCACTGGATTACATAGGATGTCCTACGTAAATGATGAAAACTAGTTTCAGAAAAAAATATATATTGCCGAACACCGATTATTTCTTTGAGCTTGATACAGAAAATCGACATATTAACATGCGGTTGAATGATCCACCACGGTATGTGGTGTTATTCAAAGTCTACTCGTATACTGCCTTTGAAGTGTGGTGGCGGAGTAGAAGAGGTAGGGCGCTGGAGGGGGAGAGGTAAGGGGAGCGAGAGAGGGGAGGGGAGAGAGTCAGGAAAAGGAAGGTGAAGGGAGGCGGTGAAACATCGAATCACCGTCAGTGGGAAACGATGGGAAGAAGGGAGTGGAAAAGAAGATGTCCAACCCCGTAATTCCCAGAGTTGCTGTGCGAGGGATGTTGCTGGAAGGATGCTAGGCGCACCGACCTCCGCCTGTCGGCTCATAGTCGCGAAGCTCATAGGTCACTACCCGGGGGTTCCTTTCTTTATTAAATTTTGAAAAGGCCCAGTTCTGTCCCATATTGAGAGGGAGCAAAGAGGTTAACTGGGTTAATATGGGTAACAGTTATACAGCATTATCCCATCTCCCTTCGGCCACTGACTTACATGCCTCTAAGGGGAGAGGAGTGGGAGCTTATGGGGACATCCAGGCCCTAAATCTCAAAAAGCCTTAGTAGTCGTAAATTA